>NC_041388.1:666903738-666911030 GCF_002162155.2 Triticum dicoccoides | reverse complement strand
CCCCCTCTCCCCCTCTCCCCCTCTTGACTGGTTCGGATCGTAGTAGGGGGGCTGATCCTTTTGCTCGTTTATGCAACCGGGAGATCATCAAATTTTGTAGCCTCGGATTCGTGAGATACACAATGCAGCAGACATTGCTATGTGGCTTCGTTGTTTCATGCTCAGGAGACAATCGAGTACAGTACCGTGGGCAAACGAAACAAAAATGTTTTGCTTGATGTGTGTTCAGCAGACATCTATGAAGCTGCAACCATATTAGTAGTGCTTGTGTTTTATATAAGATATTTTATAAGCTAAACTAGCTTACAAAAGTGTTTTATATTTTGAGATGGAAATAATACATATTTAACTTGTGTATACATAAACTTGGCACCTGGTCTCAGGTGCAAATATTTAGACGGCATTTTAAACTTGGTAGCACCTATGTGACAGGTGGCTTATTGTTTTTTTTCTGGTTTCAGCCATTTTTTCCCTTTCAACAATCACTCTATAACCATCACAGTGTATATATTGGCAGGTATATTTACTTGCACACATGTACATCATAATTATATGATTAATGGAAGGAGAAAAGGGGAATTAAAGGATTCCAAACTTTTATTTTTAGCAACCATTAGTAATTATTTTAATTTGCATTGGTCATATTGGATTCCTACAATATTCTTATACTATGGACTTTAAGGTGTGGGACTAAGATCAACACAAGGACCTGGTTAAACAAATTTCTTGCGGTTAAAAAAATTGGTGTAGGGGGGCTGTAGCATTGGCCTCCTTTCCAATTGGTGTAGTTATTGAATTTCGTACTCGCATCTACTCTTGTTGGTGACAACAGGAGCCCGGGGTTTTGTTGCTAATTTGCTTTCTTTGCGCAAGAAGCGCAGGGTTCCCTGTCATCGGGTTCTCCAAGTCGCGCGTCTGGATGTCGTTCTTGGTCAAAAGTCTTTCTTTGTGCGTTCTTGGGTCTTGGCTCTAGGAAAAGCTTTTTGCTTCTCCAAGTTCTTGCTGTTCGTAGAGAGATGGGTGGGATCTTCGAATTTGACCAATATTTTAAGTAGGATTGGAGGTTCTGTTTGGAGAATTTGACCAATATTTTCGCTTCTCCAAGTCTTGCTGTTGTTATAATAGGCTGAATTGGAGGTTCTGTTTTCCCCTGCCATTTCCTCTGAAATTTGCCTGCCATTTGATCAACATTTCAGTGCAATAAATTGCAATATTTCCATCTAAGTATCCTTGCTCGGCTTCTGGTGTTTTTATTGCTATAGGATTACTAAATGGGATCTTCTAGGAGGTTACCTGTTGTTCAAAAAACTGAAAATGTAGCAGTTGTGACTGAATATCCAATCTAGTGGATAGTAGTGGAATGCTAGTTTAGCTGGTTTGTTGCTGTGTAGGATCTTGGCTCTCTGCTCGGCATGCGATCCCTGATAGTTTCTATAATTGCAGAGCACTGATCGCGGCCTCGTTTCCATCTTGCTGAGGGTTCTACTTTGGGGCTTTGTTGGTTCAATTGTTGGTTCTATCTAATAATGTTGAGGGTTCTACTTTGGGGCTTTTTGATTCCAAGCAAACCTAGCTGATTTTTATCAAGAGGCCAAACATTCATCTAGTTTTGCTATGAACTGCTGCTAATGTATGATGTTTTCCTACGAATTTGCTATGTGGTACTGCTTATATATGCTAGAACTAATTTTGATATGGATGTGCTGATTGTGTCAAGTAGTAGTACAAGGTTGTTGCCCTCTGGATGCTACCATTGTATTTGCATAGAGGAAATATTGATGACCTATCTGTCCTGCATATTGTGCTTTGGATGTGCTTTGGCCTGATTGTTCACAGCAATATATATATATTGTGGTAATACTAGTGTAGGCTAGTGTAGGCTTGTATAGTTGTATAGTTTCAGATGTCTCATGTTCTGGGTCATGGATTTTGTGCCATGGCCACATTGGTTTTCTGTTTGGCCTCAATTTGGCCTGACAAATCATGGTCTACTAGCTGGCAAGATGCTTTGGCAGAAGTTCGGAATTGTTATGCAGTGTTGTGTTCAGTTTTGGCAGGAGTTCAGAACTGTTAGGCAAAGGTCATGTCTCCGACCATCGTGTCCTTTTTTGCCTTGTCCACCCGAGAGGTCCTTGAGTTTGCTGGAATGTCGATTAACTTCCGTTCCGGCAAATTCGGGTACTCCATATGTCCTATTTTCAGCAAAGGTCATGCTGAAATTTTCCATGAATTTTAGCATGACTTTGCTAAAAAAAGGACATATGGGGTACTTGTGACTAATGCATGGGCCAGGGTATCTTAGTAGTTAATTAAGTAGGATCAAGTGCCCCGGTGTACTTGTGACTAATGCATGGCTTTTAGGGTGCCTCGGTGTTAATAAAAACCGAAATGATGAAAGCTTAGGCTTTTAGGGTGCCTCGGCGTCGAAAAACCCTCAATGATAAAAGCTTAGCTTTTAGGATGCCTCGGTGTCGACAAACCCTAAATGATGAGACCATGATCTTGTTCCTTGACAATAACCAACTTCTTGACCAAACTTTGTTCCTATTTATAGAGAAACATGGCCAACAACGATGAGGCCGGGGGTTCGGGCGGCAAGAAATTCTGGGAGCTGTCCCAAGAGATGGAGGAGCAACCTCACTTGTATGAGGACGCCGCCTTCCCCACCGATCCTGAGACCACTGATGGTACCGCCGAGGATGACCCCACTGATGCCACCACTGTTGGTGCCGTCGAGGATGCCACCACTGATGATGGCGGCGCACGCATAGATGGCAGCCAACCGAAGAGGCAACGGAAGGACCAGCGCCCGACCGTGCTCCGCACCCTCAAGGAGGAAGTTACTGAAGTGGACTCCAACGGGAATCCAACGGTGGCCGAACGAATAGTCAAGGGGTACTCGCTTCAGCTCGGGTGCATTCTCCGGAGCACCGTCTCGATCAACACTGAGAACCTCAGGCATCCTGACCGAGGGAATTTGCGCAACCTCCTCTTCACGAAGCTGCACGAACGATACAAGTTCCCCGCTGAATTTGAAAACACAAGCCTCAAAGGGAATAAAGTGAACAATGCTGCCCTCACGAAGATGAGCACGGCCCTGTCTACTTGGAAAAGCAATGTGAAGAGAATGATCGAGAAAGGTGAGAGTTATGAGAAGATCAAGGAGAAAAATCCTTTGATCACCGAAGATGACTACAACGACTTCAAGATCAATTGCTCGAGCACCGCAAGCTCTGAATCAAGTAAGTGGGGGAAAGAAATGCGGGAGCTGAACATAGGGGAACACACACTCGGTCCCGGTGGTTACAGAGTGGCGGAGCCTATATGGGACAAGGAGGAGGCGGACCGTGCCGAGCAAGGCCTACCGCCCCTCTTCGATAAATACGGTGACAAGCAGACCAGGAACTTTGTCAGGGCCCGGTACAAGAAGGACCCTAAAACAAAGTAGCTTACCACGGATCCGAAGACCAGGGCGCTTGAGCTTGTTCTGGTAAGGAATACACCCCCGCGTAATTAGCTCCATATGGTTGCATTCTAATTAATGAAGCCAAATTTCTAAATGGTTCACATTCCTTCCGCAGGCGACTGAAAGCAGTAGCACGGGGTTGACTAAGAGCAACCCTTGGGACACCACTCTAAATAGGGCGTTGAATGTAATGAAGAACAAGGATAAGCTCAGTAAGCCGACATCAGCTGGTCGTGTGGCCGGCAAAGGCTTGTCGACAAAATGGTCGTCATACTATAACACTGGTGGGCGAAAGGAGAAAAAGACCAGCTCGGAAAGCCAGGCGCGCGAGGTTCAAGAACTCAGGGCACAGGTGGCGCGGATTCCAGAGATTGTCCAAGAGCAAGTGCAACAACAACTCGGAGCGACGATCACCGCCATTGTGCCTACCTTGATCCAGGGGATTAGTGCGTGGATTGCGGGCGGCCAACAGGGGCCGCCCCCGATTCCTAGCTTCACGGCCAGCAACTCGCAGAACGCGATGGCGGGGCCATTGGTGTCTCCGGCGGAGGCGGCATTGGTGTCTCCGACGCCGGCACGGGAGCTTAATGCACCCGGGTGTATGTTGGCCGGCACCTCTGCAGCAAGCGGCCCCTCCGTCAACTGCACGCCCGCCGTTGGCGGTGCCTCGACATTAGCCGAGCTCGACGCCATCATCACGGTAACTAATTAAGCCTCTCTCGGCCGAGCACTTCATCTCCTTGCCTTTTACTGGGCATCCCTGACGCCCTACATGTTTTCGCAGGGCGCCACCGACGTTCCGTGCACTCTCCTGCACTTCGTGAACAACAAGTTGGTCGATGTCGCCAAGGGCAAAATCGTTCAACCGGGTAACCCCTTGTTCCACGGTACCCAGATGCCACTCAACTTGTTTAGGGTTCAACTGGTTCGGGTGCTGCCAGGCTGCGACGAGTTGTTACCTCCGATTCGACCCGTCGGGGCCGACGATGATGACGTGATGACCCTCAGTGCCTGCCTAAGCTGGCCCCTGCTTTGGCCGAAGAGCCAGATTCATTTGGGGGCGGGGGACACCACCCCAAAGACAACACCGCCAGTCGTGCCGGTGCCAAGTCGGCCGCATGGCAAGACCGCCGCAACGGTGCCGTACATCCCTATGCCACTGGATCCAAACATGCATATGGCACATGATCAGAACGACGACGACGACGACGATACATTTGCCAACGTCGATCCGTACTTTGCCGATCATGGGTACGGTGGCGACTTCACGGGGCCTCCTTCTCAAGAACCCAACCCAACAAAAGACGTGCGCGATCTAGCTGGTACCGCGGAGAAGCCAAGTTGCAACAGGCGTCGTCTGCAGTTCAGCTCTCAGGAGACGCCTCCAGCTGCCGACTTCACCGAGCCTCAGATAGGCGAGGTGCAAAATATGATCAGCCCCAACACACTCAAGAAGGCGGTCTGTGAGCAGAACTCGGTCCCATTACAGGAGAAGAAGGCACGCAAAAGAAAGACTAACAAGGGTGCGGGCCAGCCGGCACCAAGTACGATCCGTGCTCAGGACGGGCCACCTTCACCTGAGGATATCTTGAGGAGGGTGCATGTGGCGGGTAGGCCGATGCTACCGAGAAATATGCTCGATGCTGCAACCGGTGCTATGCGGAGTCTGCATGACAGTGTTCTTTCTTTGGAGAAGCGGCGTCTCGGAGAGAAGGATGTGGCATACCCGGTTTTCGCGGCCAAGGTGCCAGAGGGCAAGGGCTTTGTGGATAACTCCATCGGGGGTACGATCGTCCTACGGTTTGATGACATCCACGCTATGTTGAACCTTCATCCGCTGCACTACACCTTCGTTCGGCAATTTTCGCTGAGTATGGAGATGCGGATCATTCGCGACAAGACCCCGGACATCGTGATAGTCGACCCCTTCTACATGCGTGCCAAGATCTTGGGCAGCGCTGGGGACCGGCAAGTCGCGAGTTCTTACCTCGAAGGCGTCATTCTGGCAAACCAAGATAAGGATAACTTCCTCGTGCCTTACTTTCCCGAGTAAGTCCTCCCCTCAACCGCCCCGTAACATATGAATTCTTAGATTTTGATCGTTTTTCTTTTAACATTCCATGTTTTCTGCAGTGACACGCGTTGCACGCTCATCCTCCTAAGCCCCAAATATTCCATGGCCACGTATTTCGACCCGGACCGTCAGTCGAACATAGACTACACAAATGTCAAGAAGGTTCTTGATGATGTTCTCCCCGGCTACGTCAAATCTGGAGGCACCTTCACCAGGCCTATTCGTAAGTATGGCAAGCACGTGTTCTCCCACAATACGACGTTCTGCTGCGTCAAGCAGCCGCCTGGCGGTCAGAAGGGTGCCTACTACGCCATCCATCACATGCGGGAGATCGTACGGGACCATCATCAACTTCTGCTACCGAGTAGACTCAAAGATTGGGCCGCGAGCGTGTCGGCAATCCAGGACGCGGACATCAGACAAGAATTCTTTCGCATCCAATCGGAGCTTGCGGAAATCATCCATCAAGATGTCCTTTGTACCGCGGGGCAGTTCTACCTCAGAAATCAACCGTCCAACAGTGACATCGACACAATCCTACAAATGCAGGCTGACAACGCCCGTTCTTTCATGACTCCCATGATAGACGGCAGCTTCATCCACGCTCCGGTCCCTTGAGTCGAGTCGAAAGCAGTGATGCTGTGTCTAGTTCTGAAACATCGATTGGCTCATGTTGTAATTAAACTTTAATGAACTTGTAGTATGTCTCTTTGGTTTCGAGAGTCGTTCAACTTAAGATGTAATCGATGCTATTAATGTCTTGCTTTTCTCTTCCGATCGTTCTGTTGCATACTTATATATTGCTTATGTATTGTCTGTGAATTGGTACTAACGTTTTGTTTGGCTACTGCATAGCGATGCCGTGGTATGTCATGTACAAGGGTAAGGTTCCCGGAGTCTACGACGACTGGGAGGAGTGTCGGAGACAGGTTCACCGATTCAGCGGTAACAGTTACAAAGGGTATGCCACTAGGGCCGAGGCCAAATCTAGATACGCCCGCTATCTAGCGGGAGACGGGAGGGAGCGTTGGAGGACCGGATGAAGACGAGTTTCATCGTGATGATGCTCATCGTGATGACCGCAGCTCTCTTCTATGTGATGGTAGTTTAGATGATCGATACCGACTTGTAATGTGAAGACAAACTCGCGGTCTCGAGACTTGTAATATAATGTTCTATCTTTGTTCGGTCTTTTCAATTCGGGGACTAATATGGTGACTTGTATTCAGAGACTAAAATGATGAATTGTATTCAGAGACTAATCTTCTATTGTATTCGATGAATCTGTTGTTCATGTGTGCTGTCTATATTTTGTCCAATTATACATTTTGTAACCTGTGCAAAAAACAGAAAATAAAAAAATAAAAAAAACCTAATATTCATACTAATGGCGCATCACATCATAGTGCGCCATTAGTATGCCAAAGGATACTAATGGCGCATCATTAAACAGTACGCCATTAGTATGCCGAAGTTACTAATGGCGCATCTTGCTGTCGTGCGCCATTAGTATGCCAAAGCACCTGGGTATACATGGCCCCCTGGGAGGCATACTAATGGCGCACTATTGTATATACTAATGGCACATCTGTGGTGCGCCATTAGTATACCAGATACTAATGGCGCACCAGTGGTGCGCCATTAGTAAAATCTACTAATGGCGTGCTACTAATGGCGCACCACTAATGCGCCATTAATGGCCAAATTAGGTGCGCCATTACTAGGCCTTTTCCTAGTAGTGCTACTCCCTCT
>NC_041388.1:666860076-666903620 GCF_002162155.2 Triticum dicoccoides | reverse complement strand
AGGATTCGCGGAGGGGGAAAAGAGAGAGGGGGGGCCGGCCACCTCTCCTTGTCCTAATAGGACTAGGGGAGGGGGGAGGCGCGCAGCCCATCTTGGGCTGCCCCTTATCTTTTCCACTAAAGCCCACTAAGGCCCATATAGCTCCCGGGGGGTTCCGGTAACCACCCGGTACTCCGGTAAAATCCCGATTTCACCCGAAACACTTCCGATATCCAAACATAGGCTTCCAATATATCAATCTTTATGTCTCGACCATTTCGAGACTCCTCGTCATGTCCGGGATCACATCCGGGACTCCGAACAACCTTCGGTACATCAAAATGCATAAACTCATAATATAACTGTCATCGTAACCTTAAGCGTGCAGACCCTACGGGTTCGAGAACAATGTAGACATGACTGAGACACGTCTCCGGTCAATAACCAATAGCGGGACCTGGATGCCCATATTGGCTCCTACATATTCTTCTAAGATCTTTATCGGTCAGACCGCATAACAACATACGTCGTTCCCTTTGTCATCGGTATGTTACTTGCCCGAGATTCGATCGTCGGTATTCCAAATACCTAGTTCAATCTCGTTACCGGCAAGTCTCTTTACTCATTCTGTAATACATCATCCCGCAACTAACTTATTAGTTGCAATGCTGGAAAGGCTTAAGTGATGTGTATTACCGAGAGGGCCCAGACATACCTCTCCTACAATCGGAGTAACAAATCCTAATCTCGAAATACGCCAACCCAACATGTACCTTTGGAGACACCTGTAGTACTCCTTTATAATCACCCAGTTACGTTGTGACGTTTGGTAGCACCCAAAGTGTTCCTCCGGCAAACGGGAGTTTCATACTCTCATAGTTATAGCAACATGTATAAGTCATGAAGAAAGCAATAGCAACATACTAAACGATCGGGTGCTAAGCTAATGGAATGGGTCTTGTCAATCAGATCATTCACTTAATGATGTGATCCCGTTAATCAAATAACAACTCATTGTTCATGGTTAGGAAACATAACCATCTTTGATTAACGAGCTAGTCAAGTAGAGGCATACTAGTGACACTTTGTTTGTCTATGTATTCACACATGTATTATGTTTCCGGTTAATACAATTCTAGCATGAATAATAAACATTTATCATGATATAAGGAAATAAATAATAACTTTATTATTGCCTCTAGGGCATATTTCCTTCAAGGGAGTGGGCTTTACTGTTGTCACTCCCGTCCCATCCCCCCTTATGAGGGCATGGGCTTTGTCGGTGTCGTGGGCCGACTTCCCGTGGCTGGCTTCTCTGGGAGCCGCCAGGCGGGAGTCGGCCCGTCTTGACCTCGCCTTCAGGACTCGGCCGCATGCGGGCAGTCGGCCGCTCCTCTAGCCGGCCTCTGGAAGGCGGCTCTCCATCCTGGTGTCTCGAGGGGCACAGTCAGCCCCGATGTCTTAAAAGGTTCTGGGCCTCAGGTTAGCCTACCCGTGGCCCATTACTCCGACAGTAGTCCCTGAAGCTGGTGAGGTGCCGCAGACGATCAGCCGAGGAGCCTCAGCAGTTTCTTTCTCCGAGTGCTTGAGGTGAGACCTCGTTTGACTTCTGTCGGGCCGAATGGTAGGAGTCGGAGTCTCCTGGCTTTGACTTGTCCGAAAATGCTTTCGAATCCCCTGGCGGGAACTCAGTAGCGTGTGAGCTAAGCTTCCGGACCGCCACCCACTCCGTGCCCGCCACGTGGTAACCAGTGGCCGGGCCAGCCCGCCTACCCATCCACGAGATGGGACATGTCTGCAGGCGGGGCCCGCCACTACCACGCTTCGGCACGCGAGCGGATCTGCTGCGGCCGTGGGGGCGGTTGAGGTTCCCACGGAATTACCGCACGTAGTAACTTTGCACGATAATCATGGGGGGCATGGAATAGTGGGCACGGTAAATCCCACAATTTCCCCCTCAGCTTCGCAGCCCACTCGGCTATAAATAGGGGGAGGAGGGGAGACGGCGGAGCACGCGCGTCCCACCTCCCCACTGCTTATTTTTCTTCCTCTCTCTCTCCCCGCCGCACCTCAAGCTACGCCGAGCGCTGCGGTAGTCTGCTCACGATGAGCTCTTCCTCCGCCGTCACGCCCCCTACGGCGCATTCTGGCACCTGGGATGGTTCAGAGGTCCACGACGACCATGTCGATTTCCTCCGCAAGATGCGTCGGTTGCCCGGCGAGGACCTCGTTTGGGTTCGTCTATCGCCACGGGAGGAAATCTCGCCGGCGCCGCAGGAGGACGAGCGGGTCGTCTTCCGCTTGCACTACCTGTGTGGCCTGGGCCTGCCGGCGAGCAACTTCTTCCGCTCCTTCCTTGAGTTCTACGGACTCCAGCCGCACCACCTCAGCCCCAACAGGGTGGTGCTGCTGTCCGCCTTCGTCACCCTGTGCGAGGGCTTCATCGGCGTCCTCCCCACCCTGGAGCTCTGGGGGGAGTTCTTCTACTCCAAGCTCGGCACCCAAGACGCGGGCGTGCCGGCTCAGTGCGGCGCGTTCATCACCGTGCGGAGGTCGGGGGCCGAAAACCCATTTCCCTCCATCAAGCTGATCAAGTCGGTGAAGATGTCGCAGCGGTCGCACTTCTACGTGAAGAACGTGTCCGCGGAGGGCGACTGGATCAACCTGCCGGCCTACGTAGCCGGCCCGCCGGCTGGGAGACAGCCTAACTGGTCGCACCGGGCTCGGACGTTGACGCCTGCGGGAGCCGGCACCGTTGTGCGGCTTCAAGTACTGGCACAGTCGGAGGGCCTGACCGGGCCAAACTTGCTGGCCGCCTTCGTGGCGCGCCGAGTGCTGCCCCTCCAAAGTCGCCCCCACATTATCTACCAGATGAGCAGGCACCGAGACCCGAGCCGAATGTGCACCAAGGAGATGCCTGACGAGGAGGTAGCCTACATGGTGAACTACCTTGCGAGCTGCGACCACAACGAAGAGTGGCAGTTCAGCAAGGAGCCGTATTCACGTGCCGCCCCTCCGCCTCTGGTGAGTCGTTTTCTTTTTCTCTTTCTCTCTGACTTCTTCTTTGCTGAGTCCATTCTGTTCGATCTGACCAGCCGGCTTTGGTCAGAACCCCCTTGTTGGTGTCAAAACCGGCGGATCTCGGCTAGGGGGTCCCGAACTGTGCGTCTAGGTGGGATGGTAATAGGAGGTAAGGGACACGAAGTTTTACCCAGGTTCGGGCCCTCTACCCGAGATCCGCCGGTTTTGATAGCGACATTGGTGCTTTCATTGAGAGTTCATCTATGTCGTCGCCGTCAGGCTTGATGGCTCCTACGATCATCAATAGCGATGCAATCCAGGGTGAGACCTTCCTCCCCAGACAGATCTTTGTCTTCGGCAGCTTCGCACTGCGGGCCAATTCACTTGGCCATCTGGAGCAGATCGAAAGCTATGCCCCTGGCCGTCAGGTTAGATTTGGAAGTTTAAACTACACGGCTGACATCCGCGGGGACTTGATCTTCGACGGATTCGAGCCACTGCTGAGCGTGCCGCACTGTCACAACGAGCATGATCTAGCTCTGCCGCCGAACAGTGCCCTGGAGGCCGCACCCGCATCGGCTTCGACCCTTAATTCGGAGCCAACTGCGTCGATCCAGGATAGGTGGTTGGACGCTGCCTCGGGGGCTGCGATCCCAACGACGATCGAGCCGAACACCAGCCCCGCACTCCGCGAGACTCGTGACTCCAAGGAGCCGGACTCCGAACCCTCCGCGCCCCTGCCGATCAAATCCGGTTGGGCGCCGATCATGGAGCTTACTACCGCGGACATCTTTCAGCCCTCGCCTTTCGGTGATATTTTGAAGACACTAAAGTCTCTCTCTTTATCAGGAGAGCCCTGGCTGGACTACGGTCAACAAGGTTGGGATACAGATGATGAAGAAATTCAAAGCCCACCCACCACCCACTTTGTAGCCACTGATTTAACCGACATGCTCGACTTCGACTCCGAAGACATCGACTGTACGGACGCCGATGCAGGAGACGATGAAGAACCAGTGCCTATTGGGCCCTAGAAAGCCACCTCGTCATATGACATATACATGGTGGACACCCCAAAAGAAGGAGATGGCGATGGAACAGCGGAGGATGACCCCTCCAAGAAACAGCCTAAGCGTCGGCGTCAGCGGCGCCGCTCAAAATCCCGCCAAAGCAAATACGGTGATTCCAGCACAGGAGATAATAATACTCCGAAGAGTGCCAAGAAAACCCCCTCCAGCAAGATTCAGCACAGGAGGATGGAGAAGCCAGCCCTCATGAGAGAGCGACAGACAGAGAGGTCGAGGACGATAATTATTTGCCTCCCTCCGGAGACGAGGCAAGCCTCGACAACGACAAATTCGTCGTGCTAGAGGATCCCGTCGAGCAAGAGCGTTTTCAACGCAAGCTTATGGCCACGGCAAGAAGCCTCAAGAAAAAATAGCAACAACTTAGAGCTGATCAAGATTTGCTAGCCGACAGATGGACTGAAGTCCTTGCGGCCGAGGAGCATAAACTCGAACGCCCCTCCAAGAGCTACCCAAAGCGCAGGTTGCTACCCCGATTAGAGGAGGAAGCACTTAAACCTACATCACCAGCACTTGATACGGCCGACCGGCCACCTCGTGGCCGCGACAGAGAGGCCTCTCGGCCCTCCACTCAAGCCGCACCCCGTACCAAGGCACGGGAAAATGCGCCTGACCTGTGAGATATGTTGGAGGACAAGGCAAGGCAAACAAGATCGATCTACAGATCGCGTGGGCACCCCACGACTCGAGACGGTAACCGTCACGCCGGACACAAATCCGATAGGTCCGAACACAATAGACAAAGCTCATTGGAGCTACATCGTGATAGAGCCCAGTACAGAGGCGCCGCACACCCACTATGCTTCACAGACGAAGTAATGGATCATCAAATCCCCGAGGGTTTCAAACCCGTAAACATCGAATCATATGATGGCACAACAGATCCTGCGGTATGGATCGAGGATTATCTCCTTCATATCCATATGGCCCGCGGTGATGATCTCCACGCCATCAAATACCTCCCACTCAAGCTTAAAGGACCAGCTCGGCATTGTCTTAACAGCTTGCCAGCAGGATCAATCAGTTGTTGGGAGGACCTGGAAGCCGCATTCCTCGACAATTTCCAGGGCACTTATGTGCGACCCCCAGACGCAGATGACCTAAGCCACGTAATTCAGCAGCCAGATGAATCGGCCAGGCAATTCTGGACACGGTTCCTGACAAAGAAAAATCAAATAGTTGACTGTCCGGACGAAGAGGCCCTAGCAGCCTTCAAGCACAATATCCATGACGAGTGGCTTGCCCGGCACCTTGGATAGGAAAAGCCGAAATCTATGGCAGCACTCACGACACTCATGACCCGCTTTTGCGCGGGAGAATACAGCTGGCTTTCTCGTAGCAACAATATGACCAAGAACCCTGTTAATTCGAATACCAGGGACAGTAGTGGCAGGTCGCGTTGCAACAAGCAGAAGCGCCGTATTAACGGCGACAATGCTGAGGATACGGCAGTTAATGCTGGATTCAGAGGCTATAAATCCGGTCAGCGGAAAAAGCCATTCAAAAGAAATCCTAGGTGCCCATCCAATATGGACCAAATACTCGACCGCTTGTGCCAGATACATGGCACCCCCGAAAAGCCGGCCAATCACACCAACAGGGATTGTTGGGTGTTCGAGCAGGCAGGCAAGTTAAATACCGAAAATACTGACAAGGGGCTGCATAGCGATGACGACAAAGAGCCCCGGCCGCCGAACAACAGTGGACAGAAGGGTTTTCCCCCACAAGTGCGGATGGTGAACATGATATACGCAACCCACATCCCCAAGAGGGAGCGGAAGCGCCCGTTAAGGGACGTATACGCGCTAGAGCCAGTCACCCCAAAGTTCAACCCATGGTCCTCCTGCCCGATCACCTTTGATCGAAGGGACCATCCCACTAGCACCCGTCATAGCGGATTCGCCGCATTGGTTCTAGACCCAATTATTGACGGATTTCATCTCACCAGAGTCCTTATGGATGGCGGCGGCAGCCTGAACCTACTTTACCAGGATAAAGTGCGGAAAATGGGCATAGATCCCTCGAGGATTAAGCCCACCAAAATGACCTTTAAAAGCGTAATACCAGGTGTAGAGGCCAACTGTACAGGCTCAGTCACACTTGAAGTGGTCTTCGGATCTCCGAATAATTTCCGAAGCGAGGAGTTAATCTTCGACATAGTCCCATTCCGCATTTGCTATCACGCACTGCTCGGGCGAACCGCATTCGAAAAGTTCAATGCGGTACCGCACTACGCATACCTTAAGCTCAAGATGCCAGGCCCTCGAGGAGTAATTACAGTCAATGGAAACACCGAACGCTCTCTTCGAACGGAGGAGCACACGGCGGCCCTTGCAGCGGAAGTACAAAGCAGCCTCTCCAGGCAGTTCTCTAGTCCAGCCATTAAACGTCCGGACACCGTCAAGCGCGCCCGGAGTAACCTACAACAAGACCGTCTGGCACGTTCCAAGTAGGCGTAGCAATGCGGCCCCAACCCCAGCACTCGCAAAAACGCGACGCCCGTGCTTCGCGTACATAACTACGCTCTAGAAATACCATGGGTATAGGGGGAGGGGCACCATCACGGCACGCCCGAAACACGGCTTAAACCGCACCAGGGGCTACCAATTTTTTTAATTTTCTCTTACTTTCAGGACTCCATTCTTCGGAAGGCCTGTTCAGCAGTTCAATTGCCGCACAAACGATGCAAGAACCAGGGAAGCAGACAAGCCATGCCACATTATGGAACTCCCAGGTGGTCTCTATCACGAGCAGTATACCCGTTTCGCATACCATTCCGTAGCCTGCCCCTGGAACGGACATGTTAAATAGTCCAACCTTTTGCTTATCGCATTATTTTGTATCATTCTGCTTTGATCGCAGCCCTTTTTAATAAACAATGCATAGCTTTTGTCTATTTTTGCATTACTCTTTTTTACAAATATATGTTCCTTAACGACATGTTGCACCCGTACACTTTGGTTCGGCCAAAATACGCCAGGGGCTTTAGTACCCCTCAATATGGTGTGAGAAGTCCGAACACTTTAACAAGTGCGGCACCCCGAACTTATAGCATTATATGCATCGGCTCTGAATCATGTCTTGGGTCAATAGTTGGGTTTGCCCGGCTCCTATGTTTTGGTGCCTTACGTTCCGCTATATCGGCTAAGGTAGCACTAGGAGAACTACTGCGATTGTGCCCCAGTTGAGCTGGGTCGAGCACCTTAGTAGAGAAAGCTAAAACTGACTGTGATGATGAAGCGAGAGCCGGTCGCTGTTCGAGAGGTTTTTCGAGTCCCTAAAGACTTATGCCGCTTAGAGCGAGGAGTCGGCTAAGTCCGTCCAAGGCGTGGATAGCGCCCCGAACTCGGTCTTCCGAATACCAGGGGCTTCGCTGAAATTTAAAATTATAGAATTCTATGGCTAAGTGAGAGTGTTCACGCATTATAGTCCGATTGCCTTGTTCGTTGTGCTGAGAGCCTCCCTCGAAGGACCCAAACATGGGAAAAAGAGCGCTAAAGTTTATCCCCGAACACCCCAGCACTAGCGGCACGGGGGCAGAAGCCGACGACTCGCCATCTCTCAGAATTGATAAACAGCCGCACAGAAGGTAATATTTTAAATTCCAACAGCATTGCTTAGCGCATATGAACAAGTTTTCAGCGCACGGGACAAAACGAGCGAGTTTTACTCAAAAATTACATCCCTAGAACATTCATCCGCCACAAGGCGGGCACCCTTCAGAACATCCGTATAATAATTCTCGGGCTTGCGATGCTCTTTCCCCGGCGGTGGCCCGTCCTTCACAAGCTTCTCAGCATCCAGCTTGCCCCAGTGCACCTTAGCACGGGCAAGGGCCCTACGGGCACCTTCAATGCAGACGAAGCGCTTGATGACTTCGAGCCTTGGACAGGCCCCCCAGCCGCCGCACAAGCCCGAAATAGCTCCCAGGCAGAGCCTCTCCAGGCCACAGCCGAACTATGAGGCCCTTCATGGCCTGTTCGGCCGCCTTGTGGAGCTCAACCAGTTGCTTCAGCTGGTCGCTCAGGGGCATGGGGTGTCCGGCCTCAGCATATTGAGACCAGAACACCTTCTCTGTCGAGCTGCCCTCCTCGGCTCGATAGAATGCAGCGGCATCGGACACGCTACGGGGAAGATCTGTGAATGCTCCTGGAGAGCTCCGGATTCGGGTAAGTAACAAGTAACTCACGTTTATGTGTTTGCTTTGCATAAAGAATGCCTTACCCGCCGCTATCTTTTTCACCGCATCCAACTCCTGGAGGGTCTTCTGGGATTCAGCCTTGGCAGACATTGCATTTTCAATAGCCATCGCGAGCTCGGACGCTCGCGTCTTTGAGTCAAGCTCCAAACTCTCATGTTTTTTCATGAGAGCCTGGAGCTCTTGCCGCATCTTGCCAACCTGGGCCTCATACTTCTCTCGCTCGGTGCGCTCCCTGGCCGCCCTCTTCTCGGCCTCGACCAACGCTTGCTTAAGGGTCGCCACCTCCGACGTGGCCCCTACAATAGCCACGATAATCTTGTCATTTTTTGCAATTGCACTTTTTTATATATATTTAAACAAGGTATTTCTTACCTTCCTTATCCGCAAGCCCCTTCTTGGCACGCCCGAGCTCTTGCTCGGACTGCTCGAGGTTCTACTTTAGCGTGTCCACTTCCGCGGTTAGTATGGCGGACGCCAGTAGAGAAGCCTGCATACGCATATTGACTCCTTTTTGTTAGACTCCTGCAAATTTTATTTGATCCTATATTCGGCTTTTCTTCCCGAACGCCAAATAGAGCATCAGGGGCTACTGTCCATGCGCTAATATTATTTACACATTATTTACTTACCTCAAAGCCTGTTAAAAGGCTAGTACAAGCTTCAGTCAGTCCGCTCTTGGCGGACTGAACCTTCTGGACCACCGCACTCATAATGGTGCGGTGCTCCTCGTCAATGGAGGCGCCTTTGAGCACCTCCAACAGATTGTCCGGCGCCTCCGGTTGGACGGGGGTCACCAGCACGGTGGGCTTGCTCCTCTTGGAAGGAGGTCGCCCGCCGGACTCTGGAACCTTTGAAGGTTCCGGAGCGGTGTCTAGCCTAGAGTCCTGGGGTTTTTTTTTCCTTTACTCCTGGAGTCTGGGAGGTCGCCTTGCGGCGCCTCCAGGACCACCTCCTCCTGGCTTGGAACCTGTTGGGACAACACTTCGGCGTCGTCCGTAGGGCAGGGGGAGGTAGCCGTCGGAAGCGCATTCACATCCAACGAGTCCAGTGAACCGCTCGACGACGCGTCGAGTCGGTCTTTGGGTGGGCTGCATAATCATATTCGACATAAGGGAAAGCTATGCAATAAAGGAATACTATGAATTACTCTGGTATCCGGATACTTACGATTTCGCCAGGGGCTGGCCCTGAGCGGCCACTCCTCTCCACCGTTGTCGGCGTCGGTGGAGTAGTCCGGAGGAAGGGTTTTCCCTTTCTTGGACCCTTTGGCCTCCCAGTGAGGGTGGCCTTCCTTTTCTTCTCTCCCCCCGCTGGAGGGGGAGAGGTCTCTTCTTCCTCCTCCTCGTCTTCACGGGAGGAATGCCCCTTGGAGCCGTCGGATGATGAACCCGACACCTCCTGGCGCTGGGCACTTTTTCGAGTCCCTGTGACCTTCTTCATGGCCTTCTTCTCCGGCACCACATGGGGTGCCGGAACCAGCAGCTTCACCAAGCAGGCATCGGCTGGGTCTTTGGGCAACGGAGCCGGACAGTCGATCTGTCCGGACTTCGCCTGCCAAACCTGTCAAAGGTAAGGGAGCTTAGATCCCGCATAGAGTTAAACTATGAAAAACTAATACCCTGTAAAAGGTACAAACAACTTACCGCGCTAGCGTGATGCTGCGCGCTGAATCCGCGATCCTCGGTAGCGGATGCGGGAGCTGTCGGGGGTTTGGTGCGACATATGCCAACGGATGGCTTATCATGGTGGGGGCGAGTAGAACGTCG
This sequence comes from Triticum dicoccoides, assembly GCF_002162155.2. Classification (NCBI taxonomy): domain Eukaryota; kingdom Viridiplantae; phylum Streptophyta; class Magnoliopsida; order Poales; family Poaceae; genus Triticum; species Triticum dicoccoides. Next base: position 666,893,568 of record NC_041388.1, on the reverse strand, counting down.
CCGATGCCTGGAAATGGGATGAGGCGAAGACATGCATGCCGGCGAATCTTACCCAGCTTCGGGGCTCTCCGGGGAGATAATACCCCTACTGCTGCTCTGCGGGGTCTCCGCATGATCACTATGGCCAAAGTGTTTACACGGTTGCTCCTTGAGCTGTTTTCTGGTTGTAGGAGAGGGCAAGACTAGCTCTCTCCCTTCTACATGATCTGGTCTAGAGCTAATGGGTTCCAACCCTTTGCATGGGTGCCCTGGGGGGTTTATATAGGCCTACCCCCCAGGGGTACAATGGTAATCCGGCTGGGCACGGGCCCAGTCGTCAGTGTCTCCGGCCTCCGCCTTCTCTGCCGACCGCTGGGGCCTGCCGACTGGCGGGCCCTGCCGACTGGCCTGGTACGGAGCCGACAGCTCGCGACCGCCGCTGGCGGGTCTTGCCGGCTGCTGCTTACGGTAGCCGTGCTTCTGATGAGACGGGCTTGATCATGAGGTCGTGGCAACAGCCCCGCTGCCTGGCGGGCAATCACTATGGCCTCTCCCCATCACATCTTGATTAATGGCGCGTGGGCCCCGGGGGAGTTCTCGGCCGACTCCCCCGGGCCGACTCCCGACGGGTCCGACTGGTGGTTCTCCTGCCGTCTCCCGAGGTCTCACTGACTGGTGGGGCCTGCTACCTCCAGGCCATACAGACAAGCCGTCGTGGGTGCGGGATTCGGCCCTGCGGTGTTGATGTCAAGGCCAGCATGGCAACAGTGCCACGCCACACGGACATTTTCCGGGGTACGGCGTGCTGTGGCCATGCCGGCCCTTGGTGAGGGGCGGGGTTGGGCTTCACTGTAGCCACGCCCCTGCATCGTCCCCTTTGATGAGGGCATGGGGTTTGATGGAGTCGTAGGCCGACTCCCCAAAGCCGGCTTCTCTGGAAGTCGTCCCTGGGACTCGGCCGTGAGCGGGCAGTCGGCCGCCTTGCTGTCGACTCCCAAGGAGGCGGCTCTTCGTCCTGGGGTCTTGAGGGGCGCAGCCTACACCGATGTTTTGAAAGGTTCTGGGGCTCGGGTTGGCCTACCCGCGGCCCATTGTCCCCGAAGCTGGTGAGGCGCCGCGGACGATCGGCGGAGAAGCCTCAGCAGTTTCTCTTTCCAGGTGCTCAACGCATCGTCTTTGATTGACTTCTGCCGGGCCGACTAGAAGGAGTCGGACTTTCTCAACTCGGACTCACTCAATTCCGACTCGCTCAGTATTTCGAATGTCGCGGCGGGATTTTAAGTGGCGTGCCAGCTAAGCCTCCAGGCTGCCGCCCGTTCTAGGCCTGTCACGCGAGGGCACGTGGCTAGGCCGTCCTGCCAGCCTACGCGCGCGACGGGACAGGCCCATAGGCGGGGCCCGCCACTACCGTGCCTCGGCGCCCGAGCGGATCCGTTGTGGCCCTGGTGGACGGTTGGGATTCCCGTGGAGTTACTGCCCACAGTAACTTTACCGTAGATCGTGGGGTCGTGGGGTCATGGGCGCAGTAAATCCCCACGTCCGCCCCCTCGGCTTCGCAGCCCACGAGGCTATAAGTAGGGGGAAGAGGGGGGCACGCGTGCCCCTCCTTCCCACTACTCCTCGTTCTCTTCCTTCTTGTTGTTCCTCACTCTTCCTCTTTCCTCTTCTCTTCTTCGCTCCGCCACGCGCCCCAGCTCCGGCGAACGCTGCGGCGACAGTTCGCGATGAGTTCTTCCTCCGCCGCTGCGCCTCCCCCAGTGTGCTCCGGCACCTGGGACCGCTCCGAAGTTCATGAAGACCGCATCGAGTTCCTCCGCCGGACTCGTCGGCTCCCCAGCGAGGATCGCGTGCAGGTGCATCTTGCGCCAAAGGGGGAGATTTCCCCAGCGCCACAGGAGGGCGAGCGGGTTATCTTCCGCTCGCACTGCCTGCGCGGGTTGGGGCTGCGGGTGAGCAGTTTCTTCCGGTCCTTCCTCGAATTCTACGGCCTATAGCCGCACCACCTCACCCCAACGCAGTGGTGCTGCTGTCCGCCTTCGTGGCCATGTGCGAAGGCTTCCTCAGAGTCCTCCCCACCCTCGAGCTCTGGGGGGAGTTCTTCTTCTCCAAGCTCGGCACCCAGGTTGCGGGCGCGTCGGCTCAGTGCGGCACTTCCATCGTCGTGCGAAGGTCGGGGGCCGACAATCCCTTCCCCTCCATCTCGCTGATCAAGTCGGTAAAGATGTGGCAGAGATCCTACTTCTACGTCAAGAACGCCTCCACGAGGGGGGACTGGGTCAACTTGCCGGCTTCCGAAGCCGGCCCGCCGGCTGGACGACTGCCCAACTGATCGTAATGGGCCAAGTCACTGACGCCTGCGGGAACCGGCGCCATCATGCGACTCCGAGTGCTGACGCAGTCGGAGGGTCTGACTGGTCCGGACCTGTTGGCCGCCTTCGTTTCGCGCCGAGTTCTCCCACTCCAGGGCCGCACCCATATGATATGCCAGATGAGCGGGCACCGCGACCCAAGTCGGATGTGCACCAAGGACATGCCTCACGAAGAGGTGGCCTTCATGGTGAACTACCTCTCGGACAGTAGGCTCCTGGAGGATTGGCGGTTCGGCAAGGAGCCGTACTCCCGCGCCAACCCCCCGCCCGTGGTGAGTCGCCTTTCCTTTCTTTCTTTGGATTGTCTTCTTCTTGCCGAGTTTTCTTTTGACCAGCCGGCTTTGGTTAGAATCCCCTCCTCCACCCACCAGCCGGCACCTCGGGGCCGGCCCGCAAGTTCCTCGCCGACCGGGTGGAGAGCGACATCGACGACCCCGATCTAGGGGCAGCGGCTTTGGAGGATGACGCCGAGGGAGGAGGAGGGACAGCAGGCGACTTCAGGCCTTCAGCCACTTTCGCCGAATGGCCTGACGACGACGCCGAGGGAGAACTCGCCCCTCGGCATCAGCCAGGAGCCAGCCAACCTGGCGCGGGCTCTTCTGGCGTGCCGGGCGCTCCAGGTGGCGGAAAAAAGCACAGGGTCGTGCCAACCTTGTTCGGCAGTCGGCCGAAGAAGCCCAAGGGTTCGGCTGCGGGGACCCGGCGAGACGAGGCGGCCGCGAAGGCCATCCGCTTCCGTAAGGAAGTGAAGAAGCCGCCATTGGTCTCCGCGTAAGTATTCTGTCTTCAAAGTTTTATTCTTTCTTTGTGACTTTGTCTAAGTCTCTGCTTGCCCCTCTTGCTTCAGGGCTCCCCTCTCTCTTGAGAGGGTCACCGCCGCCTCCGTCATGGGGTCAGCGGAGACGTCCGCCACCACTCGGCGGATTAACCCTGCTGTTGACCTCCGGGAGGCGACGGAGCGGAATGCTCAGGAGAAGCGCAATGAAGAAGAGGCCCTCCGCCTGGAGAAGGCGGAGGCCGACAGGGCGGAGGCCTCCGCCAAGAAAAAACTGGCGAAGGCCGAAGCCGCCGCCATGGGGAAGCGGCAGGCTGAGGAAGCCGCACGCCGCCAGTCGGCGGTGCTCGTTACCCCATTGAACTCTGCACCGCCGCCTCCGGAGTTCACGGGGCAGACTAGGGAAGCCGGCGGGGAGAACCCCGTCGTGGAGGGGGAGGGTGGCAACCCCTCTACGCCGGATGTGAACATTTCGCCACCGCCTCCACTGCCGTCTGATGGTGCGCAGGGCGAGCAGCCAGCGGGCCCTCTGGTGCCGCCGACCGAAGACGAGGCCGTGGCGAGGCTACTCCTTCAAGTCGGCTCGCCAACGTGCCGCCGTCTGGAGAAGGTGACTTCAGCACCCCGCCCCCTGGAAGCCGGCACCACCAGCTCGGCGATCCCAGACGCCGAAGCGACAAGCGCCGCGCCTACTGGGTGGGTGCGAGGAGGCGGCACTGGGCCGCTGAACCAGGCGCTCCTAGACATCCAGGCGAAGCTTCACGCTGAGGGCGACGCTCTCCAGAGTTGCACCAAGGCATTCCTGGCGTCGCGGGCAACCGTCCGGGTATGTTTTTTTCCCTTTCGTCTTTGTTTTTCTTGTTCCTCTCTATGGGGGCGCGCCAGCCGACCCACTGGGTGTAGTCCCCGAGTTTCGGGCTGGCTGCTGAGCAGGCAGCTCGGAACTCCAATTGATGAACTTTGGGTGTTAACTTTTTGTCTAAAATGTTCGTCGCAGGATTACCACAACCTCCACGTCACTGCCTTCAACTGTAACGTTGAAAAGCTGGGAAAGCGGACCGCCGATCTGTCGGAGAGCCGGAGTAACTCCTTTTCCTACTTCGCGGGGGCGCGCTGGCGCACCCGCGGGTTGTAGTCCCCGAGATTCGGGCCGACTACTGAGCAGTCGAGCCGGATCTCCCCGGCGACCTTCTTTACTGATGACTTGACGCCTTCTTTCTTTCTTCTTCTCGGGGGCCAACGCTGCTCTTCAGCAGCAGCTGAGCGACGCCAACTCCGCCTTGTGCGCCAAAGAGGAGTGCGGCAAGCTCACCATGGAGCGCGATCTGCTGGCCACTCAATTGGTAGAGCAGAAGGAGCTGCTTGTGAAGACGCAGAGGGAGGCGGAGGAGACGGAAACCGCCCTCCTGGCCGAGTTCGCGAGCGAGCGCTCCTCCTGGTCTGACAAGGAGGCGCTCCTGTCCTCCGGCTTCCACGAGATTGAATACATCGTTGATGGTGAGTTTCTTTATTTTCTTTCTTCGAGCTGCCGACTTAAATCGTGCCGACTCCTGGTTTTTGACTTGCTTCTTCGTTTTTTCGTGTCTTTGCAGACTTCTTCCCTGGGCAGTCATAGGCTGCCATCCAAGCCATCGAGGCTGACCGTGAAGGTCGGAGGGCGGAGGGCACAGAGATTGCCGCCGATGCCCCCCGAACTCTTGACGAGCACATCCTGAGCATCGAGGCTCGCCTTCGGCCGGCTCATCGGATGCTACGCCGGCTTCAGCGTGTTGGTGCCCAGGCAATTGCTGCCCTGTGGCCGGATATGCAGGCTCCACGCACCCCCAGTCTGATGGCCGACTGGCTGGAGGTCGCGGCTGGTCGTCTTGAGGCCTGGAAGGGCTCTTCGGCCCGAGCTGGAGCGCGCCGGGCCTTGGAGTTTGTCAAGGCATGGTATCCAGGGCTAGACCAGGCCGGCTGGCCACGCTTCGGTCAGAGGCCCAGCCGGAGCTGGCAGCCGCGGAAGACGCCCTCGCCAAGCGTGCTGCGGCGATCGCTGAGTACACCGACACCAGCATCTTCGTCCCCGAGCGGTCTGAAGACGGCGAGGAGGTACCACCGGAGTGGTTTGGGATGAACCCAAACTACAGCGAGCACTCGGCGGAGGTGATTGTCTCTAGCGTCGAGGAAGACGGCGAGGCAGAGGACGGAGGTGAGGTGAAGGCACCAGAAGACGGAGCGGATGGCCAGCCTCAGCTCGACCGTCCCTCCAGCAACGAGTCGTGTGCGACCGACCCGACTGCCACCGGAGGCGATCAAGCCGAGACTAGCCAGCCGGCCGCCCCGACGCCTGGCACTGGCGCCTCCTCCGACCCTTCGAATCCGTCTGCTGCTTCCTGAGTTACCGCTGTATCTTTGTTTTGTCTGCTTCAGTAGTCTTTGAAGAACTTGTTAATTCGCACAATTCCACCCGCGGGGTGTATTTTGAACCTCTTTTCGGAAATTTGGCCAAGGGCCTATGTTATGTAAATATATTTATCTGAGTTCTATCTTTTCTTGCTCATTGCTCTTTTGGCTTTTTTCCTTTGCCGCTTTCTCTTAGTTGCCTGCCTTGCCAATCGGACAGCCGCTCTGCGTACTGTTGCGGGATCAAGTGCTAGGCTACTTTGGGAAAGCAAGTACTTAGCCGTTTTCGAGATTTTTTGAGCAAGTTAGATAGAAGACGGCAATCCGACTATCCGAGAGTCGGTTTGTGAGAAAGGCTGGAAGCTTTCTTGAGCTATGTTTTATGCTTTGAGTCCTTAGCCATTTTTCATGCGAATGCCCATTCTACCTTACTGCTGCCCACCGTACAGTCGCTCTACGAGCTACGGCTTTTGACATGAGACGGTTTAGGCGTTTACACACTACTTGTCCGACTGCATGAAGCATTTCATAGTGCAAGGCGGCAAGTCCCCGGGCCGACTTGTCGAGCCCGGTGCCAAACGGCATAAAAAAAGGAGTAACATACACGCAGTCATAATTTTTATCATACAGACAAAAGAGGGCAGTCCCCGAGCTCGCCTCGGGGGGTCCGAAGTCTTGGTACTTTAATACAAAAGGTAGCATGGTATATACTGCATCAACTGTAAAATCTTCGGAGGAGATTTGCATTCCATGGCTGCTCTGTCTCCTTGCCGGAGTCGTCCCTCTTGCATGCTCGGGGCTTCTGAGCATTGATTAGGTAGTAGGAATCATTGCCCAGTACTTTGCTGATGATGAAAGGGCCTTCCCAAGGTGCCGACAGCTTGTGCTGGCCCGTTGTTCGCTGGATCAGCCGGAGCACAAGGTCGCCCTCTTGGAAAGATCTTGGCCTGACCTTCCTGTTGTGGTATCGGCGCAGGCTCTGCTGGTAGATGCTGGACCGGCTGAGTGCTAACAGCCGGCCCTCTTCCAGCAGATCGACACCGTCTTGTCGTGCTTCTTCTGCTTCCTCCTCGGTGTACATGATGACTCGTGGGGAGTCGAACTCTATGTCCGTTGGGATGACGGCTTCGGCATCGTAGACGAGGAAGAAGGGCGTGAAGCCGGTTGACTTGTTTGGAGTCGTGCGCAGACTCCAGAGGACGGCTGGCAGCTCGTCGAGCCAGCAGCCAACCGAGCGCTCCAGAGGCTCGATCAACCGAGGCTTGGTGCCGGACAGGATGAGGCCGTTTTCTCACTCCACTTGGTCGTTTGACTGCGGGTGGGCGACGGATGCTAGGTCCAGTCGGATGCCCTGTATTGTGCAGAAACGGGCCATGGCGCCATTAGCGAAATTTGTGCCGTTGTTGGTGATGATGTTGTGTGGTATGCCATACCGAATTGTGATATTGGAGATGAAAGTTACGGCAGTCGGACCATTCAGCTTCTTGATTGGCTTTGCTTGTATCCACTTGGTGAACTTGTCCACTGCGACAAGTAAGTGAGTTAAACCACCTCGTGCTGTTTTGAATGGTCCCACCATGTCTAGACCCCAAACTTCGAAAGGCCAGGCAATGGGGATGGTCTTGAGTGCAGAAGCTGGCTGGTGCAGCTTGGAGCTGGACTTCTGACACCCTTTGCATTTTTGGACCAACTCCTTGGCCTCTTCCAAGGTAGTTGGCAAGAAGAAACCGTGTCGAAAGGCTTTGGCGACGAGTGCTCTTGAAGTCGCATGGTGGCCGCATTTGCCTTGATGGATGTCTTTGAGGATCGCTTGGCCTTGCTCTGGCTCTATGCAGCGCTGGTAGACACCAGTAACGCTGCGTCTGACCAGCTCTCTGTTGACTATGGTGTAGGCTGCCGCACGGCGTTGTATTTGCCGAGCTGAAGTTTCATCAGTCAGCAGTTCTTTGTTCACCAGGAATTTGAGGATGGGCTGGGCCCATGAGGGTGCTGCTATTTCTTCGACTGCCAGAACTGTGACTTGGACGAGGGCGGTTGGGCTGGGAGGCGGCGGGGTGGAGTCAACAGTCGCTTGCTGGGTTGTTGAAGTCTCCAGGCCGACTGGCGCGGTCCTTGGGCCGAGTTCTGGAGTCTTCAAGTCCGCCACCGTAGTCCCCGGGCCGGGTTTAGCTGTGGCAGCTTTGGGGTCTTCCGCCAAAATCCTCGTTCCGACTGCCGGAGCTCTGGAGCCGGATCCGACGTCTTCGGGAGGAGCCGGCACAAAAATGGAGTCTGATTCTGGTGAAGGCTTGACAGACGGCTTGAGGAGGCGTTGAAGGGCAACACCAGATGGTATTGCTTGGCGGGTAGACCCGATTCGTGCCAATGCATCTGCTTGGTCGTTGTCATTTCTTGGCACATGGAGGAACTCGCACCCTTCGAAATACCCGTTGAGTTGCTGCATGAGGAAACGGTAGCTCGCCATGTTTGCATCTTTCGCGTCCCAGTCGCCAGATGATTGCTGGACCACTAAGTCCGAGTCGCCATAACACAAGATCCGGCGGATGCCAAGCTCTTTGGCAAGCCAGAGCCCGTGAATGAGCGCCTCGTACTCAGCGACGTTATTGGAGGCGGTAAAGTGGATTTGCAGCGCATATTTGAGCTTGTCGCCTTTGGGAGCGGTGAGGACAACGCCGGCTCCCAAGCCAGTGCACATCTTGGAGCCGTCGAAATGCATCCGCCAATGGGTGGAATCAGGTGCTGGAGGTAGGTACTGGGTCTCGGCCCAGTCGACGAGGAAGTCGGCCAGTGCTTGTGACTTGATGGCGGTGCGGGGCTGGTAGTGGATGGTGTAAGGAGCCAGCTCTATGGCCCACTTGGCCACTCGACCAGAAGCATCTCCGCTACCGATGATCTCGGCAAGTCGGGTCATGCAGACCACCGTGATTGGATGCTCTTGAAAGTAAGGCTTCAATTTCTTGGCAGCAAAGTGTACGCCATAGCACATCTTCTGATAGTGGGGTAGTTCTGCTTGGAGGTCGACAGTACCCCGCTCACGTAATATACCGGTCTCTGGACAGGTAGCGCCTTGCCTTCCTCCTTGCGTTCCACTATAATGACCGTGCTGACTACCCGGCTGGTGGCGGCGACGTACAGGAGCATAAGTTCCTTGGGAGTCGGAGCCGCCAGGACGGGTGGAGTAGTCAACATCTTCTTCAACTGGTGAAAAGCTTCGTCCGCCTTATGGTTCCACTCGAAAAAAGTGGTCTTCTTCATGAGTTGGTACAAGGGGAGAGCTTTCTTGCCCAGCCGACTGATGAATCGGCTGATGGACGCCAAGCAGCCGATGAACTTCTACACGTCCAGCAGTCGGCTGGGTACCTCCATTCTCTCAATGGCCTTGATCTTTACTGGGTTGCATTCTATGCTGCGTTCGGCGACCAAGAAGCCAAGGAGCTGGCCGGCTGGTACTCCGAAGACACACATCTCGGGGTTGAGCTTGATCCAGACCCGGCGCAGGTTCTCAAAAGTCTCCTTGAGGTCTTCCAGCAGTGTCCCACGCTTTTCTGTCTTCACCACCACGTCGTCCACGTAAACGTGGGCGTTCCTGCCGAGCTGCTTGAGGAGGCACTTCTGCATGCAATGCTGAAAGGTGGCGCCGGTGTTCCTTAAGCCGAACGTCATGGGGAGGTAGCAGAAGGCTCCAAACGGCGTGATGAAGGCGGTTATCAGTTTGTCAGCCAGGTTTAGCTTGATCTGGTGATATCCTGAGTACGCATCCAAAAAACTCAACAGCTCGCATCCAGCTGTGGAGTCTATCACCTGATCGATTCTTGGTAAAGCAAATGGGTCCTTGGGGCAGGCCTGGTTGAGGCTCGTGTAGTCAATACACATTCGCCACTGCTTGTTCTTCTTTAGTACTAGGACCGGATTTGCTAGCCATTCTGGAAAGAACACTTCCATAATGAAGCCGGCTGCTAGGAATCGGGCTATCTCTTCTCCGACAACTCTTCTCTTCTCTTCAGATAAGCGGCGCAGGGGCTGTCTGACCGGCTTTGCATCAGATCGGACATGTAACTTGTGCTCGGCGAATTCCGTCGGTACACCTGGCATGTCTTTGGGGGACCATGCGAAGATGTCCCGATTCTCACGGAGGAAATCGACAAGCTCGCCTTCCTATTTGCTGTCGAGGTTTGCACCTACGATGGCGTACCTCTCTGGGTGCTCCGGGTCCAAGGGTATCTTCTTTGTTTCTTTGGCCGGCTTGAAAAAACCCTCAGCCTCCGACTCTTTTGGGTTGGACGATACCTCAGGCTGCTTGCCGGCCATCGCCACAACTCGCTCAAGGAGCCGCTTCTCAGCCGCGATTACCAGGGACTCGGCCAGCCGACTCCTCTCAGTTGCGCAAGCAGACGACTTCCGGTAGTTGCCGGCCACAGTCAGAATTCCCCGAGAACTGGGCATCTTCATCTTGAGGTAGGCGTAGTGGGGGGCCGCCATGAACTTGGCGAAGGCTGGTCGGCCAAGCAGCGCAAGGTATGGGCTCTCAAGATCCACCACCTCAAACCAAACAGGCTCTCTACGGAAGTGATCTTTGTCCCCAAAGAGGACGTCCATCAAGATCTTGCCGATTGGCGAGCAGGAAAGCCAGGAACAATGCCGTGGAAAACAGTTCGGCTGTTCTGAAGCTGTCTTTGCTTGATTCCTAACTTCTCCATGGTGTCCTTGTACAGGATATTGATGTTGCTGCCCCCGTCTATCAGAACTCGCGAGAAACGCGCGGCTTATCTGTCCGTAGCAAAGGTGGCGTCCAGGACCAAGGCATAGGAGCCCGGACTCGGCATCACTTCTGAGTGGTCAGCCCTGCTCCATCTGATGGGCTTCTCAGACCAGTGCATGAACTCTGGCGTCTCCGACGCTACTGCATTCACCTCTTGTCGCTGCAGCTGCCTGCTGCGTCGATCATCAGCCACACTGGTGAACACCACATAGGCTCCATGCTCTTCAGGGTATTTGTCTTGTACTGTGCCGACTGGCCTGACAGCCGGCTGCTGGGGCGGAGGCGGAGGCGGCTACCCAGCTGGCGGGGGAGGCAGGAGGCCGTCTCCCTTGGCGATCCTTGTGAGCCAGTGGCACGTCCGGGTAGTGTGATTCGATGGCTTTGCGCCGCTGTGGAACTTGCAAGGTCCATCCAAGGTCTGCTCATAGGAGAAGGCCGGCAACCAGTTTGGCTTGCCGCCTTTCTGTCGCTTGGGCGGGGGCTGCTCTTCTGGCTGCTGGGCTTTAACGGCCGCGACCTGCCGGCTGCTAGAAGCCGACTGCGGGGTCTTGCGCTTGTTGTCGCCCTGCTGTTGTCGCCGGCCGGCGTCTGCCGCCGGAGTTCTTGGAGCTTGAGGAGCCACTTTGCCAGTTGTGCTGATTTGAATTTCCACCTTCATGGAGGAGTCGGCTGTGGCGTACTTGTCCCCTATGATCAGCAGCTCGTCGAGGGTTTCTGGCTCGTCGCAGAGGAGCTTGTGCTTGAGGAGGGTGCCTTCTCTGCACCCGGCTATGAAGTACTCGAGGGCCTGGACCTCGTGCACGCCCTCGCAGGAGTTCCGGAGCTCGGCCCAACACGTGAGGTAATCGCGAGTCGACTCATCGGGGCCTTGCACGCACAAGGAGAGCTGACGAGGCTTGGGAGGACGCTTGTACGTGCTGGTGAAGTTGCGGACGAACGCTTCGGTGAAGTCGACCCAGCTGTTGATGCTGCGGGGCTTTAAGCTGTTCAGCCATGTCCGGGCCGTGCCCTGGAGCATGAGTGGAACGTACTTTCCGGCGACACGCTTGTTGCCGTTTGCTATGCTAACAGCCGTGGAGTAGTCGACTAGCCAGTCTTCCGGCTTCACGGAGCCGGTATACTTGGGCGTGTCTCTTGGGAGCGTGAACCCTCTGGGAAAGGGTTCGTCCCGAATGCGGGGCCCGAAACAAGGTGGACCCAGCTCGTCTTCTTCTTCTAGCGCTAAGGATCGGTGGAGTCGGTCGATCCGGTGGCGGGCGTCATTCTCCCCAACTCCCTTTCGGCGGCCAAGGTGGTCACTGAGAGTCGGATGGTCAACAGGCAGCAGGGAGACTCGCCTCTCCTTGCGGGGAGGGGGAGGCGGACAGTCGTCCCATCGTTCCACTGCTCTTGGGCGGCCGTCTCGGTCGCGCTCTATGGTAATGCGAGTCCGACTGTGGCTGACAGTCGGCTCCTTGTCTCTTCTTCCTCGGGGGCCGCCAGTCGCCGTCCGAGACGTTGCGCCTTGATCTCGGTGAAGGTCGTCGACAGGCCGTTGAGGCGCTTCCGTGCGGCAGTCGGCCTCGTTCTGCGCGGCGGCCGGTCGAGAAGCCGCTGGACTCATTCCATCATGAGGCGGCGTTCTTCACCCTCGAAATTGTCCAGCTCGTCCGCCGCTGCCTGGGCGGCTCTGATGTTCTCCGCTGGTGTAGCGTACACAGGGCGGCTTGCCCCAAACAGGTTGGCGACGGCTACGCCGCACTGCCGGACCGCGCCAAGGCGACTGGGCCCCGCCGGGGCCGGCGAGCCGCCGACGGCGCGATCCATCTCCCGCTGGTAGGCCTCTGACAAGCGCCTCATGCTGGCCAGCTTCTTCGCGCCTTCAACAAGCTGAAGGCGGCGCGCCTCTAACGTCTCTGCGTCAGCGTCTTCCGGAATGGGCGCAGTTAGGTCTTGCAGCGCCGCGCCGAGCGAGTCGTGTGCTCCTCTGCCGAGGAGCTCGTCATGACTGATGACTAGCACCTCGGTGACGGTACTTTCGTTGCTCTCTACGTGGGGGAGAGGTTCGTCGTAGACCACCACATTGGTGAGGAACGCGTCGAGCGACGCGGTGTCGGAGTCGACCAACATCTGGTCGGTGGAGCCTACGGACTCCAAGTCTACGACAGGCTCGCCGGAAACGTGGAGTTGATCGAGGAGGCCCGCGAGGAGGTTCTCGGGGCCGCCCGTGCCTGCGTTGGATGCAGGTTCGTCAGAGAGGCGGACCTCGCCGACAAGTTCGGCCAAGGAGCTGACTGCGCAGGCGATCTCGATGCCGCTTAGCGCATCGGCGCAAACTCCGTCTCGCGTGCCTGGCTGGCTGCGCTCGCTAGGGAGGAAAAGGGTTCCCGTCCAGAGCAGATCTCCGGGTGGCGGTGCACCAGGCCCCACGATGGGCGCGAAATGTTGGGGGTTTGGTGTGACATATGCCAACGGATGGCTTATCATGGTGGGGGCAAGTAGAACATCGCCGGTGCCTGGAAACGGGATGAGGCGAAGACATGCACGCCGGCGAATCTTACCCAGCTTCGGGGCTCTACGGGGAGATAATACCCCTACTACTGTTCTGCAGGGTCCCCGTATGAACACTATGGCCAAAGTGTTTACACGGTTGCTCCTTGAGCTGTTTTTTGGTGGTAGGAGAGGGCAAGACTAGCTCTCTCCCTTCTATATGATCTGGTCTAGAGCTAATGGGTTCCAACCCTTTGCATGGGTGCCCTGAGGAGTTTATATAGGCCTACCCCCCAGGGGTACAACGGTAATCCGGCTGGGCGCGGGCCCAGCCGTCAGTGTCTCCGGCCTCCGTCTTCTCTGCCGACCGCTGGGGACCGCCGACTGGCAGGCCCCGCCGACTGGCCTGGTACGGAGCCGACAGCCCGCGTCCACCGCTGGCGGGTCTTGCCGGCTGCTGCTTACTGTAGCCGTGCTTCTGATGACGCGGGCTTGATCATGAGGTCGTGGCAACAGCCCCGCCGCCTGGCGGGCGATCACTGTTGCCTCTCCCCATCACATCTTGATTAATGGCGCGTGGGCCCCGGGGGAGGGCTCGGCCGACTCCCCCGGGCCGACTCCCGACGGGTCCGACTTGTGGTTCTCCTGTCGTCTCCCGAGGTCTCACTGACTGGTGGGGCCTGCTACCTCTAGGCCATACAGACAAGCCATCGTGGGTGCAGGATTCCGCCCTGTGGTGCTGATGTCAGGGCCGGCATGGCAACAGTGCCACGCCGCACGGAGATCTTCTGGGGTACGGCGTGCTGTGGCCATGCCTGCCCTTGGTGAGGGGCGGGGGTGGGCATCACTGTAGCCACGCCCCTGCCTCATCCCCTTTGATGAGGTCATGGGGTTTGTTGGAGTCGCAGGCCGACTCCCCAAAGTCGGCTTCTCTGGAAGTCGTCCCTGGGACTCGGCCGTGAGCGGGAAGTCGGCCGCCTTGCCGTCGACTCTCCAGGAGGCGGCTCTTCGTCCTGGGGTCTTGAGGGGCGCAGCCTGCCCTGATGTTTTCAAAGGTTCTGGGGCTCGGGTTGGCCTACCCACGGCCCATTACTTCGACAGGAGCCTCGGCGCCCTTGAAAAGCACCTTCCAGGCATCTTCGTACGTCGTGTCGAAGAGCCTGCTCAGAGTTCGGTGCTGCGCCGGGTTGAACTCCCACAGATTGAAGGCCCGTTGTTGACACGGGAGGATCAGGCGGATGAGCATAACCTGGACTACATTGACAAGCTTGAGCTGCTTGTCCACCAGGGTTTGGATGCATGTTTGCAGTCCAGTCACCTCTCCTTTGCTGCCCCACGACATGCCCGTCTCTTTCCAGGACAGGAGCCGCGTTGGGCATCCGGACCGGAACTCGGGGGCTGCGACCCACTCAGGGTCGCGCGGCTCGGTGATGTAAAACCACCCCGATTGCCACCCCTTCAGGGTCTCCACATAGGAGCCCTCGAGCCATAAGACGTTGGGCATCTTGCCCACCATGGTGCCTCCGCACTCCGCCTGGTTGCCACGCACGACCTTCGGCTTGACATTGAAAGTCTTGAGCCATAGGCCGAAATGGGGGCGGATGCAGAGGAAAGCCTCGCACACGAAGATAAACGCCGAGATGTTGAGGATGAAGTTCGGGGCCAGATCATGGAAATCCAGGCCGTAGTAGAACATGAGTCCCCAGACGAATGGGTGGATAGGAAAGCCCAGTCCGCGGAGGAAGTGGGGAAGGAACACTACCCTCTCATGGGGCCTTGGGGTGGGGAGGAGCTGCCCCTCTTCGAGAAGCCGGTACGAGATGTCGTTAGACAAGTATCCGGCCTTCCTTAGTTTTTTGATGTGTCCCTCCGTGACGGAGGAGACCATCCACTTGCCTCCCGCTCCGGACATGGCTGGAGAAGGTTGAGGTGGGGAGTGCGGACTTGGGCGCTCGAGCTCGAGTGCGCGAAAATGGATAGGCAAAGGGGGAAGAAGGTGTAGGTGAAAAGGTGGATCCTTATCCCCTTATATGGGTGGACGCAACTACGTGTCCCCACCAACCTGGTAAAACTCACTTATCTTCAAGCGCCATAATCAATGGCCCGGTTGGGTTACCCACGCCCGTATTGATGAGAATCCCGGAATAAGGGGACACGATCTCTGCTTTAACAAGATGTGCCAAGCAAACCGCCTCGCATGACGCGCTGAGGTGGGATAATAAAACGATTCGAATAAAGGCTTGGCCGTGGTGCGTCACACTACGGAATACGTCAGTAGATTAGATTTGTGTAAATATTATTACCTCTATGGCAATATGTGGAAATTTATTTTGCAGAGCCGGACACTGTCTTTGTGTTCAAAATCTTCTATGAAGTACTTGGAGGAGGAACCCGCCTTGCAATGCCGAAGAAAATCTGCGCGCCGGACTCGTCGTCATTGAAGCCTGGTTCAGGGGCTACTGAGGGAGTCCTGGATTAGGGGGTGTCCAGATGGCCGGACTATACCTTCAGCCGGACTTCTGGACTATGAAAGATACAAGATTGAAGACTTCGCCCCATGTCCGGAAGGGACTTTCCTTGGCGTGGAAGGCAAGCTTGGCGATACGGATATGTAGATCTCCTACCATTGTAACCGACTTTGTGTAACCCTAACCCTCTCTGGTGTCTATATAAACCGGAGGGTTTTAGTCCGTAGGACAACATACAGAACAACAATCATACCATAGGCTAGCTTCTAGGGTTTAGCCTCTCCGTTCTCGTGGTAGATATACTCTTGTACTACCCATATCATCAATATTAATCAAGCAGGACGTAGGGTTTTACCTCCATCAAGAGGGCCCGAACCTGGGTAAAACTTCGTGTCCCTTACCTCCTGTTACCATCCGGCCTAGACGCACAGTTCGGGACCCCCTACCCGAGATCCGCCGGTTCTGACACCGACACCCCTCCTCCAGCCAGCAGCCAGCACCGCGGGGCCGGACCGCGAATTCCTCCCTGACCGGGCGAAGAGTGATGTTGACGACCCCGACCTGGGGGCGGCGGCCCTAGAGGACGACACCGAGGGAGGAGGCGGCACAGCGGGAGGCCCGAGACTTGGGGCCAGTCTCGAGGACTGGCCCGATGATGACGAGGAGGTCATCCCACGCCACCAGGCAGGAGCCGGCCATTCGGGCGCGGGCTCGACAGCTCCGCCGAACGCACAAGGCGGCGGCAAGAAGCGCAGGGCCGGGGCGATCCTGTTTGGCAGCCGGCCGAAGAAGCCCAAGGGCTCAGCTGCGGCGACCAAGTGGGACGAGGAGGCCGCAAAGGCCAACCTCTTCCGCAAGGTGGTGAAGACGTCGCAGCTTATTTCAGTGTAAGCACCACCTCCCTTCATACCTTCATATTTCTTTATTGAGTCTGTCTGAAATTTCTTTACTTTGTTTTCCGGCTTTAAGGCCCCTCTCTCCCTTGAGAAGTCGGCCACTGGCTCCGTCGTGAAGTCGGCGGAGACCTCCTCCACCACCCGGTGGGTTGACCCCGCCGCCGACCTTCGGGAGGCGACGGAGCGGAATGCGCGGGAGGCACGTGAGGAGCGGGAAGCCGCCCACCTGAGGAAGGCGGAAGCCGACAAGGCAGAGGCCGCCGCTCTAAAGAAGCTGGCGGAAGCCGAGGCCGCCGATGCGGAGAAGAAGCGCGTGGAGGAAGCTGCACGCCACCAGTCGGCAGTGTTTGTCGTCCCCCTGAACTCCGCATCGCCGCCACCGGAGTTCTCGACGCAGACTGGGGAAGCCGGCGACGAGAATCCTGTCATGGAGAGGGACACCAACATCATCGCTATGCCGGAGGTCATTGCGCTGCCACCGCCACCCTCCGGAGGCGCGCCAGGCGGACAACCGGCGGATCCGCCAGTGCCGCCAACCGGGGCGCGGCAGTGACGGGCCTGGCCCTCGAGGTCAGTACGCCGATGCGCCGCCGTCTCGCGAAGGCGGCCTCAGCGCCGCGTCCTCTGGAGACCGGCGCCGCGAGCTCCTTGATCCCGGACACCGAGGTGTCGAGCGCCGCGCCCACTGGGGGGTGCGGGGAGGCGGGACGGGCTCGTTGAACCGGGCGCTCTTGGACGTCCAAGCCAAGCTCCGGGCCGAGGGAATTGCCATCAAGGAGTGCACCAAGGCATACCTGGCGTCATGAACGACCATATGGGTACGCATCCTTTCTTTGCTTTGCTTGCTTGTTTTTTCTTTGTGGGGGCGCGCCAGCGCACCCACTGGGTGTAGTCCCCGAGTTTCGGGCCAGCTGCTGAGCAGGCGGCTCAGAACTCTAATCGGCGAGTTCCAAGTTCCAACGCTTTTTTCTGAAATTTTGATGCAGGATTACCACAATCTTTGCCTGACCTCCTTCAACGCCAATGTTGATGAGCTGGCCAAGCAGACCGATGACTTGTCGGACAGCCGGGGTGAGTTTTCTTCTTTCTCTGCAGGGGCGCGCTGGCGCACCTGCGGATTGTAGTCCCCGAGATTCGGGCCGACTGCTGAGCAGTCGGGCCGGATCTCCCCGGCGACCTTTCTTCTTTGCTGACGACTGACATCCCTTCCCCTCCTTTTTCAGAGGCCAATGCCGCCCTTCAGCAGCAGCTGGGCGAAGTCAAAACTGCGCTGCGCATCAGGGAGGAGGAATGCGGCTGGCTGACGGAGGAGCACGACCGGCTGGCTATGCAGCTGGCGGAGCAGAAGGAGCTGCTCCAGCGAGCCTAGAAGGAGGCGGAGGACAAGGAGACCGCCCTTCTCGCTAAATTTGCGTCTGAGCGCTCCTCCTGGACCAACAAGGAGGCGACGCTGGTCTCCGGCTTCCAAGCAATCGAAGATCTTGTCGATGGTGAGCTTCCACTTATTTCCTTTTCCGGGCTGCCGACTGTTAGTTGAGTTGCCCTTAAATTTTTTACATTGTTTCTTTGCTCTTCTTCCTTAGCAGACTTCTTCCCCGGCCATTCTGATGCCGCCAATCAAGCCATCGAGGCTGATCATGAAGCACGGAGGGCGGACGGCGCATAGGTCGCCGCCGACGCCCCCAGAACTCTTAACGAGCAGATCCTCAGCATCGAGGCCCGCCTTCGGCCAGCCCACCGGATGTTGCGCCGGCTTCAACGTGTCGGCGCCCAGGCGATTGCCGCCCTGTGGCCGGACATGCAGGCGCCATGCACCCTCAGTCGGACTGCCGATTGGTTGGAGGTGGCCGCCGGCCGTCTTGAGGCCTGGAAAGGTTCTGCAGCCCGGACTGGAGCCCGCCGGGCCTTGGAATTCGCCAAGGCGTGGTATCTTGGGCTGAGTTTAGCCCAGTTAGCCACGTTCTGGCTGGAAGCTCAGGCGGAGCTGGCAACGGTGGAGGACGATCTCGTCAGCCGCGCCGCATCGATCGCTGAGTACACCGACACTAGTGTCTTCATCCCAGAGCGGGCTCAGAACGGCGAGAAGGCGCCGCCGGAGTGGTTCGGGCTGAACCCAGAAGACAGCGAGGACTCGGCAGAGGTGATCGACTCCAGTGGCGAAGAGGAAGGCAAGGAGGAGGAAGGAGATGAGGACGAGGCGCCAGAGGACGAAGCAGATGGCCAGCCCCAGCCCGACCGCGCCTCTAGCAACGAGCCACGCTCAACTGAGCCAGCTGTCGCCCGGGGTGATCAGGCGGAGACCAACCAGCCGACTGCCCCGCCAACTGGCACAGACGACCCCTCTGGTCCTCCAAGTTCATCCGTGGCTTCCTAGGCTGTCACTTTATCTTTGTTTTACCTGCTTAGTAGTCTCAATGAACTTGTTATTGTGCACAATTACACCCACTGGGTGTGGGTGTATCCTGAACTCCTATTTGATGATTCGGCCAATGGCCTTTCTATGTAAATATTTATCCGCGTTCTATCTCTTCTTGCTTATTGCTCTTTGGCTTTTTCCTTTGCTGCCTTCCCTTGGTTGCCGTTTGGCTAGTCGGACAGCCGCTCGGTGGACTGCCGCTAGATCAAATACTTGGCAATTAAGAGTTTTTAGCAAGTTAATTTAGAAAACGGCGAGCCAACTGCTTAAGAGTTGGTTGCAAAAGGCTGGAAACCGGCTTAAGCTATGTGCATGCTTTGAGTCCTTAGCCATTTTTCATATGGACACCCATTCTACCTTACTCCTGCTTGCCAGTCAGTCGCTTTGCGGTCTGCGGCTTCTAACAGGAGACGGCTTGAGTGCCACACACTACTTGTCCGGCTGCAGGAAGTCAGCTCATAGCTCAAGACGGCAAGTCCCGAGGCCGACTAGTCGAACCCGGTGCCAAGCGGTAAAGAATAACATACTCATAGGCATAGCTCTTTATCATATAGATAAAAGAAGGCAGTCCCCGAGATCTTCTCGAGGGACCTGAAGTCTTCTACTTCAATACAAAAGGTAGCGTGATACATACTGCATTAACTGTAAAATCTTCAGAGGAGATTTGCATTCCATGGCCGCTCCGTCTCTTTGCCGGAGTCGTCCCTTTTGCGCGCTCTGGGCTTCTGAGCATCGATCAGGTAGTTGGTGTCATTACCCAACACTTTCCCATGATGAAGGGGCCTTCCCAAGGTGCTGAGAGCTTGTGCTGGCCAGCTGTTCGCTGAATTAGCCGAAGCACAAGGTCTCCTTCTTGGAAAGATTGTGGCTTGACCTTCCGATTGTAGTATCGACGCAGGCTCTGCTGGTAGATGCTGGACCGGCTGAGTGCCAACAGCCGGCCCTCTTCTAGTAGATCGACACCGTCTTGACGTGCTTCCTCTGCTTCCTCCTTGGTGTACATGGTGACTCGAGGGGAGTCGAACTCTATGTCCGTTGGGAAGACGACTTCGGCACCGTACACGAGGAAGAAGGGCGTGAATCCGGTTGACTTGTTTGGAGTCGTGCACAGGCTCCAGAGGATGGCTGACAACTCATCAAGCCAGCAGCCTGCCAAGCGCTCCAGAGGCTCGACCAGCCGGGGCTTGATGCCGGACAGGATTAGGCCATTTGCTCGCTCTACTTGGCCGTTGGACTGCGGATGGGCAACGGACGGTAAATCTAGTCGGATGCCCTGCGTCGCGCAGAAATGGGCCAAGGCACCCTTGGCAAAGTTTGTGCGGTTGTTGGTGATGATGCTGTGCGGTATGCCGTACCGAATTGTGATGTCGGAGATGAAGGTCACAGCAGTCGGACCATTCAAACTCCTGATTGGCTTTACTTCTATCCACTTGGTGAACTTGTCCACTGCAACAAGTAAATGAGTCAAACCACCTCGCGCCGTCTTGAATGGTCCGACCATGTCCAAGCCCCAAATAGCAAAGGGCCAGGAAATAGGAATAGTTTTGAGTGCCGAAGCCGGCTGATGAGGCTTAGAGCGGAACTTCTGGCACCCCTTGCATTTCTGGACTAGAGACTTGGCATCTTCAAGAGCAGTCGGCCAGAAGAAACCATGGCGGAAAGCTTGGGCGACGAGTGCTCTTGAAGCCGTGTGATGGCCACATTCGCCTTGATGGATGTCTTTGAGGATTGCCTGGCCTTGCTCTGGCTCCACACACCGCTGGTGAATACCAGTGACGTTGCGCCTTATGAGCTCTCTATTGATGATGGCGTACGCTGCCATCCGGTGTTGTACTTGCCGAGCCGAGATCTCATCGGCTGGCAGCTCTTTGTTCACCATGAATTTCAGGATGGGCTGGGCCCATGAAGGTGCTACAATTTCTGCAATCGCCAAGACTGCGACTTGGACGAGGGTGGCTGAGCCTGGAGGGGGCGGGTTGGAGTCGGCAACCGCTTGTTGTGTCGATGAAGTCCCCGGGCAGAATGGCGCAGTCCCTGGGCCAGGCTCCGAAGTCTCCGAGCTGGGCTCCGCAGTCCCCGGGCCGGGTGCGGCTGCCACGATCCCCGCGCCGCCTGCCAGAATACTCGCGCCATCTGCGGGGGCTCTTGAGTCGGATCCGACTACTTCAGGAGGAGCCGGCACGAAGATGGAGTCTGACTCCGTTGATGGTTTGAATGACGGCTTGAGGAGGCGCTGGAGGGTGACGCCGGACGGAATCGCCTGACGGGTGGAGCCGATTCTCGCCAGGGTGTTTGCTTGGTCGTTGTCGTTTCTTGGTATATGGAGAAACTCGCATCCCTTGAAATACCCACTCAGTTGTTGTACGAGGAAACGGTAGCTTGCCATGTTTGCGTCCTTGGCATCCTAATCGCCTGACGACTACTGGACCACCAAGTCGGAGTCACCATAACACAGGATCCGGCGAATGCCGAGCTCTTTGGCTAGCCAGAGCCCATGAATGAGTGCCTCGTACTCGGCGATGTTGTTGGAGGCGGCAAAATGGATTTGTAGCACCTACTTGAGCTTTTCGCCCTTGGGAGAGGTGAGGACGATGCCGGCTCCCAAGCCGGTCCGCATTTTGGAGCCGTCGAAGTGCATTCGCCAATGGGTGGAGTCGGGCGCTGGTGGTAGATACTGGGTTTCGGCCCAGTCGACGAGGAAGTCGGCCAGCGCTTGTGACTTGATGGCAGTGCGAGGTTGGTAGTAGATGGTGTAGGGGGCCAAATCTATGGCCCACTTGGCCACTCGTCCTGAAGCATCTCGGCTGCCGATGATCTCGGCTAGAGGAGCCGTGCAGACCACAGTGATTGGGTGTTCTTCGAAGTAAGGCTTCAATTTCTTGGCGGCAAAATGCACACCATAGCACATCTTCTGGTAGTGGGGGTAGTTTTGCTTGAAGGTCGACAGTACTTCACTCAAATAATATACCGGTCACTGAACTGGTAGTGCTTTGCCTTCCTCCTTGCGTTCTACTACAATGACCGGGCTGACCACTCGGCTGGTGGCGGCGATGTAGAGGAGCATGGGCTCCTTAGGAGTCGGAGCCGCCAGAATAGGTGGAGTCGCCAGCATCTTTTTTAGTTGGAAAAATGCTTCGTCCGCCTTGTGGTTCCACTCGAAAAAAGTGGTCTTCTTCATGAGTTGGTACAGGGGAAGGGCCTTCTCGCCCAGCCGACTGATGAATCGGCTGACGGACGCCAAACAACCGGTGGATTTTTGTACGTCCAGTAGTCGGCTGGGTACCTTCATCCTTTCAATTGCCTTGATCTTCACAGGGTTGCATTCTATGCCGCGTTCAGAGACCAGGAAACCAAGGAGCTAGCCTGCTGGTACTCTGAAGACGCATTTCTCCGGGTTGAGATTGATCTGAAATCGGCGCAAGTTGTCAAAGGTCTCCTTGAGGTCTTCCAGCAGTGTTCCATGCTTCTCCGTCTTTACCACCACATCATCCACGTAGACGTGAGCATTTCTGCTGAGCTGGTTGAGGAGACACTTCTGCATGCATCGTTGGAAGGTGGCTCCGGCGTTCCTCAAGCCGAACGTCATGGTTAGGTAGCAGAAAGCTCCAAACGGCGTGATAAAGGCAGTCTTCAGCCTGTCGGCTGGGTTTAACTTGATCTGGTGATACCCTGAATATGCATCCAAGAAACTCAACAGCTCGCATCTGGCTATGGAGTCTATCACTTTGTCGATCCTTGGCAAGGCGAACGGGTCCTTGGGGCATGCTTTGTTGAGGCTTGTGTAGTCAATACACATTCGCCACTGCTTGTTCTTCTTCAGTACCAAGACCGGGTTGGCCAACCATTCTGGGAAGAATACTTCCATGATGAAACCGGCTGCGAGCAGTCGGGCTATCTCTTCTCCAACAACTCTCCTCTTCTCTTCTAACAAGCGGCGTAAAGTCTGTCTGACTGGTTTGGCATCAGATCGGACGTGTAATTTGTGCTCGGCGAATTCCGTCGGGACACCTGGCATGTCCTTCGGGGACCATGCGAAGATGTCTCGATTCTCATGGAGGAAATCGATGAGCTCGCCTTCCTATGTGCTGTCGAGGTGGGCAATTACGACATCATACCTCTTTGGGTGCTCCGGGTCCAAAGGTATCTTCTTTGTTTCCTTGGCCGGCTTGAACGAGCCCTCAGCTTCTGACTCTTTGGGATCAGGCGACATCTCTGGCTACTTGCTTGACATCGCCACAACTCGATCTAGCAGCCGCTTCTCAGCTGCGATCACGAGGGACTCGGCCAGCCGACTGCTCTCTAATGCGCAGGCGGACGACTTCTTGTACTCGCCAGTTATGGTCAGAATCCCTTTGGAACTCGGCATCTTCATCTTGAGGTAGGCATAGTGGGGAACGGCCATGAACTTGGCCAGGGCTGGCCGGCCAAGCAGTGCATGGCATGGGCTCTGTAGGTCCACCACCTCGAACCATATTGACTCACGACGGAAATGATCTTTCTCTCCAAAGAGGACGTCGATCAAGATCTTGCCGATTGGCGAGCAGGAAAGGCCAGGGACTATGCCGTGGAACATCGTCCGGCTGGACTGCAGTTGCCTCTGCCTGATTCCCAACTTCTCCATGGTGTCTTTGTACAAGATGTTGATGCTGCTGCCGCCGTCTATCAGGATTCTGGAAAAACAAGCAGCTCGCTTGTCCGTGGCAAAGGTGGCGTCCAAAACCAAGGCATAGGAGCCAGGTCTGGGCATTACTTCGGGGTGGTCAGCTCGACTCCAGCTGACAGGCTTCTCAGACCAGTGCATGAACTCCGATGTGTCAGAAGCTACTGCATTCACCTCCTACTGCAGTCGTCTGCTGCGTCGATCGTCAGCCACACTGGTGAACACGACATATGCTCCCTGCTCTTCTGGGTACTTGTCTTGCACTGCGCCGACTGGTCTGACCGCCGCTGCTTGGGCGGAGGGGGAGGCGGCTTCCTAGCAGGCGGGGGCGGCAAAAGGCCGTCTCCCTTTGCGATCTTGGTGAGCCAGTGGCATTTCCGAGTGGTTTGGTTGGACGGCTTCGCGCCACTGTGGAACTTGCAGGGTCCATCCAGAGTCTGCTCATATGAGAAGGTCGGCTGCTAGTTGGACTTGCCGCCCTACTGACGTCTGAGCGGAGGCTGCCCTTCCGGCTGTTGGTCTTCAACTGTTGCCACCTGCCGATTGGTGGAAGTCGGTGGGGGGGCTTTACGCTTGTGGTTGTTCTGCTGTTGATGCCGACTGGTGTCTTCGGCTGGGGTTCGGGGAGCCTAAGGGGCCACCTTGCCGGTTGCGCTGACTTGAATCTCCGTCTTCATGGAGGAATCGGCCGTGGCGTATTTGTCTGCTATGATCAGCAGCTCATCGAGGGTTTCCGGCTCATCACAGAGAAGTTTGTGCTTGAGGAGAGTGCCCTCTCGGCATCCTGTAGTGAAGTACTCAATAGCATGCACCTCGTGCACGCCCTCGCAAGAGTTGCGGAGCTCGGCCCAGCGCGTGAGGTAGTCGCGAGTTGACTCGCTGGGGCCTTGCACGCACAAGGAGAGCTGGCGGGGTTTGGGAGGTCGCTTGTACGTGCTAGTGAAGTTGCAGATGAAGGCGTCGGTGAAGTTGACCCAACTGTTGATGCTGCGGGGCCTTAAGTTGTTCAGCCACGTCCGGGCCGTGCCCTCGAGCATGAGTGGAACGTATTTCACAGCAACACGCTTGTTGTCGTTTGCTATGCTGACGGCGATGGAGTACTCGACCAGCCAGTCCTCCGGCTTCACGGAGCCGGTGTACTTGGGTGTGTCTCTGGGGAGCGTGAACCCTTTGGGGAAGGGCTCATCTCGGATGCGGGGGCCAAAACACGGCGGACCCAACTCATCTTCGTCCTCAAGCGCCAGGGATCGGTGGAGATGGTCGATCCGATGGCGGGCGTCGTTCTCACCGACTCCCTCTCGGCGGCCAAGGCGGTCACCGAGCATCGGGTGATCAACAGGTGGCGGGGAGACTCGCCTTTCCCTCCAAGGGGGAGGAGGCGGACAGTCGTCCCGTCGTTCCACTATTCTTGGGCGGCCATCTCGGTCGCGCTCTATGGTGATGCAAGTCCGACTGCGGCTGGCAGCCGGCTCCTTGTCTTTTCTTCCAGGGACACCGCCAGTCGGTGTCCGAGACTCCGTGCCTTGGTCTCAGCGCGGAAGCAGGTTGTGATTCCGTCGGCGCGGCGCATCAGTGTGGCAGCTGGCCTCGTTCTACTCAGCAGCCGCGTCAAGGAGTCGCTGGACACGCTCCGCCATCAAGCGACGCTCTTCACCCTCGAACTTGTCCAGCTCGTCCGCCGCTGCCTGGGCGGCTCGAATATTCTCCGCATGCGTGGCGTAGACGGGGCGATTTGCCTCGAACAGATCGGTGATGGCCGCACCGCGCTGCTGGACCGTGCCAAGGCAGCTAGGCCCAGCCGGAGCTGGCGTGCCACCCACCGCGCGGTCCATCTCGCGCTGGTACGCTTCTGACAGGCGTCTCATGCTGGCCAGCTTTTTGGTGCCTTTGTCCAGCTGATGGCGGCGTGCCTCCAGCATCTCGGCGTCGGCATCTTCAGGGATGGGCACTGCCAGGTCTTGCAGCACCGCGTGGAGCGGGTCGTAGTCACCCCCGTCGGAGTGCTCGCCATGATCGATGACAAGCACTTCCGGGACAATGCTTTCGCCGCTCTCCGCGTGAGGAAGCGGCTCGTCGTAGACCACCACGTTGGTGGGGAACGTGTCAAGCGACACGGTGTCGGAGTCGACCAACATCGGATCAGTAGAGCCTACGGACTCCAAGTCCCCAGCTGGCTCGCTGGCGACGTGAAGTTGATCGAGGAGGCCCGCGAGGAGGCTCTCGGGGCTGCCTGTGCGGGTTCATCAGAGAGGCGGACCTCACCCACAAGATCGGCAAGGCAACTGGCCGCGCAGGTGATTTCAGCGCCATGCAGCGCGTCGCCGCACACTCCATTTGGCGTGCCGGGCTGGCTGCGCTCGCAAGGGAGGAAACGGGTTCCCGTCCAGAACAGGTCTCTGGACGATGATGCACCAGGCCCCACGGTGGGCGCCAAATGTCGGGGGTTGGGTGCGACATATGCCAATGGATGGCTTATCATGGTGGGGGCGAGTAGAACGTCGTTGGTGCTTGGAGACAGGATGAGGCGTAGACACGAACGCCGGTGGACTTTACCCAGGTTCGTAGACACCCCTACTCCTGCTCTGCGGGGTCTCTGCATGATCACTAAGGAAAAAGTGAGTACAATGGTGCTCTTCGAGCTGTATCTGTGGACAGGAGGAGGCTAGGCCAGCTCTTCCCCTTCTCTAAGGTCTGGTCTAGTTCGAAGGGATCGGAACCCTTTGCATGGGTGCCTTGGGGGGTTTATATAGGCCTACCTCCCAGGGGTACAATGGTAAACCGACTAGGCGCAGGGCCCAGCCGTCAGTCTCTTCTCCTGCCGACCTCTATGTCGACTTCTGGGGCCCGCCGGCTGGTGGGCCCCGCCGACTGGTCTAGTACGGAGCCGACGGGCCGTACCCTCCGCTTGCGGGTCTTTCCGGCTGCCGATTACTGTAGCCGTGCCTCTAATGACGCAAGCTTGGTCATGGGGTCGTGGCTACAGCCCTGCTACCTGGCGGGCGATTACTGTAGCCACTCCTCGTCTCGTCTAGTTAATGGCGTGTGGGACCCGTGGGAGGGGCAGGCCGACTTCCGGGGGCCTGCTCCCTTCGGGTCCGACTGGTGGCGCCCTTGCCGTCTTCTGGACTCTCGCTGACCGGTAGGGCCCAACATCCGTGGACCGTACCGACAGGCCGTCGTGGGCGCAGGACTCTGCCCACTGTTGTTGATGTCAGGGATGGCACGGCAACAGTGCCTCGCCGGATAGAGATCTCCACTAGTACGATGCACTATGGCCTAGCCATCCCATGAAAAGGGGAGGGAGTGGGCTTTACTGTTGTCACTCCCGTCCCATCCCCCCTTGTGAGGGCATGGGCTTTGTCGGTGTTGTGGGCCGACTTCCCATGGCCGGCTTCTCCGGGAGCCGCCAGGCGGGAGTCGGCCCATCTTGACCTCGCCTTCAGGACTCAGCCGCATGCGGGCAGTCGCCCGCTCCTCTAGCCGGCCTCTGGAAGGCGGCTCTGCATCCTGGTGTCTCGAGGGGCGCAGTCAGCTCCGATGTCTTAAAAGGTTCTGGGCCTCGGGTTAGCGTACCCGTGACCCATTACTCCGACACTCCGTCTCTTTGTTTCGCCTCCCGTCGCTGCCCTCTCGCCTCCTTCTCTTGCGTCTATAAAAGGGAGGCCGCTCCTCCCAGAGAGACGCACCAGAACTACTCCTTTCCTCGCCATCGGTTCCATCTCTGAGCTGTTGCTGTCTTCCTCATCCCGGCTTGCGGCGTGCACCGCACGTCGGGACAGTAGGCCTCCGAGACCGCACCTTTTGAATCCTGTACGGGAGAAGGGTGATAAGGTTTTTGGGGAGTACTCTGCGTGACTACTGGCTTCTTCATCACGGATTCCGACGACTACTTCCCTGATGACGACTACCTCAGCAACGACATGGCTGGAGAGGATGTTGACCCCAAGTCCAGTGCTTCTGCTGTTGTTGTCCCGTATGTGTTCTTCTTCTTTCTGTCAGATGTCCTGCCACAGTTCCTCGTACTAGTACTTGCCCTATATGTGTTAGGTTCTACTCCATATATGCAACATGATCTAGTGTCTGTCCTAGATGTGTTCAGTTCAAGTTCATATATGCAAATGCTATTTACTTTTCCTCCGTCGGGTTGCATGACTTGCTTTATCGCGGCTATATTAGTCATGCTTTATCTAATATTTCTGTTAATAAAATCATTTGGTAAATTGCTCATATTTCCAACAATCCAAAAACCTTATAATAGGCAATTTGCCCCAAGTGGTTTTGCTGCTTCCATGAGACCTCCTATGTTTGAGGGTATCCACTATAAGAGGTGGCGTGTGAGCGCAGTCTTATGGTTTCAAACCATGAGTTGCTACGACGCCACTCTTGGCAAACCTGAAGGAGAGCTTGATGCTCAACAAGCACAAGCTTTTCGAAAAATGGATACTCTGTTTAAGGCTGCTCTCTTGAGTGTTCTTGGTGAGAACATAGTTGATGCTTATGCGTCAATTGATAATGGAAAAGATATGTGGGATGCACTCGAGGCCAAGTTTGGGGTCTCGGATGCTGGCACTGAGCTGTACATCATGGAGCAATTCTATGATTACAGGATGACTGAAGAGCGCTCCGTGGTTGAGCAAGCTCATGAGATACAGTCATTTGCTAGAGAACTTGAGCACTTCAGTTGTATGCTACCGGACAAGTTTATTGCCGGAGGTATCATCACTAAGCTTCCCCCTTCGTGGAGGAACTTTGCTACCTTGCTGAAGCATAAGAGGCAGGAGTTTTCCGTCCCGGATGTCATTGGTACTCTTGATGTGGAAGAAAAGGCGAGAGCAAATGACACACGTGCTCGAGGTATTGAGGGAGGATCTAGTGCCAATCTGGTACAGAAGAAGAACTTCCAGTCCCACAAGTTCAAGAACAAGGGCAAGTTTGATGGTAAAGCAAAGTTTGATGGGAAGAACAAGACTGTGCAACACACGAACTTCAAGAAGAAGAATGACAAGAAGAAAGGTGCTTGTCATGTGCGTGGGGATCCTGATCATTGGGTTCCTAGTTGCCCTAATCCCTATGACAAGCGTCATCCTGGGAAAGGCGGCAAGACCGCTAATGTTATCATTGGAGACACTGACATGAAGGATGCTGGACTGCAGGAACTTCAACCATGCTGATGGGCAATGGTTCAAGTGCTTCTGTTCATGGTGTTGGCACGGTCGATCTGAAGTTTACTTCGGGGAAGATCGTGCGGCTGAAGAACGTGCATTATGTCCCCTCCATCAATAAAAATCTTGTTAGCGGATCTCTTCTGTGTAGAGATGGCTACAAGCTTGTCTTTGAGTCGAATAAATTTGTAATATCCAAGTATGGAACCTTTGTTGGTAAAGGCTATGAGTCAGGAGGTCTGTTTCGTTTATCCTTATTAGACGTTTGCAATAAAGTTGTTAATCATATTTGCAACAATAGTGAATCCAATGTGTGGCATTCACGTCTTTGTCATGTTAACTTTGGTTGCATGTCGCGACTAGCAAAATTGAACTTAATCCCTAGTTTCACCACTGTCAAGGGATCTAAGTGTCAAGTGTGTGTGCAAGCTAAGCAACCTCGTAAGTCTCACACGACTACAGAAACGAGAAATCTTGCACCACTAGAGCTCATACATTCAGATCTATGTGAAATGAATGGTGTTTTGACAAAAGGTGGAAAGAAATATTTCATGACGTTAATTGACGACTCCACTAGATACTGCCGTGTGTATCTTCTGAAATCTAAGGATGAGGCTTTGAACTTTTTGAAGATCTATAAAGCTGAACTGGAAAACCAACTTGATCGAAAAATCAAGAGGCTTAGGTCCGACCATGGTGGAGAGTATTTTTCCAATTAATTTGATGCTTTTTGTGCGGAACATGGTATAATCCATGAGAGGACGCCTCCCTATTCACCTCGGTCAAATGGGGTAGCCAAAAGAAAGAATTGTACTCTAACTGATTTGGTTAACGCCATGTTAGACACATCGGGTCTCTCCAAGGCATGGTGGGGGGAGGCGATATTGACGGCATGTCATGTCCTAAACCGAGTTCCCACAAAGAACAAAGAGATAACTCCATTCGAGGAATGGGAGAAGAAAAGGTTAAAACTCTCTTATCTACGAACATGGGGTTGTTTGGCGAAAGTCAATGTTCCAATTCCAAAGAAGCGGAAGCTTGGACCAAACACTATGGATTGTGTTTTCCTGGGATATGCTTTTCATAGAATTGGCTATAGATTCTTGGTTGTAAAATCTGAGGTACCTGGCATGCATGTCACTACGATCATGGAGTCGAATGATGCAACTTTCTTTGAAGATATCTTTCCCATGAAGGATATGGCTACATCATCTAATCAGGAGATGTCTAGTTCATCGAATCAGGAACCAGTTACAATTACCGAACCTACAATTTCGATGGAACACTTTGAAAGTCCTGTGGAGGAGAACAATGAAGTTCCTATTAGGAGCAAGAGACAGAGGACTGCAAAGTCCTTTAGTGATGATTTTCTTGTGTACCTCATAGGTGACACTCCCGGTTCTATTTCAGAGGCCTATGCATCTGAAGATGCTGACTACTGGAAGGAAGCGGTTCATAGCGAGATGGATTCCATCTTGGCGAATGAAACTTGGGAGATAACTGATCGTCCTTATGGGTGAAAACCTATAGGATGCAAATGGGTATTCAAGAAGAAGCTTAGGCCTGATGGTACTATTGAAAAGTACAAGGCTCGGCTCGTGGCTAAGGGATATACCCAAAAGGAAGGTGAAGGCTTCTTTGATACTTACTCACCTGTGGCTCGACTGACCACTATTCAAGTTCTACTTTCACTAGCTGCCTCGCATGGTCTTCTCGTTCATCAAATGGATGTTAAGACTGCTTTCCTAAATGGAGAGTTGGACGAGGAAATCTATATGGAACAACCAGATGGGTTTGTACTAGATGGTCAGGAAGGAAAGTGTGCAAGTTGTTGAAGTCTTTGTATGGACTCAAGCAAGCACCTAAACAAATCTGAATGTTATTAAGGAGGTCAAGAATTTCCTACCTCGCTTTTTTGAGATGAAGTATTTAGGAGTGGCTGATGCCATTCTGAACATTAAGTTGTTGAGAGACGATGATGGTGGGATTACATTGCTTCAATCTCACTATGTGGAAAAGATCTTGAGTCGCTTTGGCTATAGTGACTGCAAGCCCTCTCCAACACCTTATGATGCAAGTGTGTTACTTCGAAAGAATCGAAGAATTGCTAGAGACCAATTGAAGTATTCTCAGATTATTGGCTCGCTTATGTACTTAGCCAGTGCTACAAAACTTGACATCTCTTTTGTTGTTAGCAAACTGAGTCGGTTTGTCTCAAAACCAGGAGATGTGCATTGGAAAGCTCTAGAAAGAGTTTTGCGTTATTTGAAAGGCACTGCGAATTATGGAATTCACTACACCGGGCACCCAAATGTGCTTGAAGGGTATAGTGACTCAAACTGGATCTCAGATGCTGATGAGATAAAGGCCACGAGCGGTTATGTATTCACTCATGGAGGTGACGCTGTTTCTTGGAAGTCTTGCAAGCAGACCATCTAAAAATCTGGCAGATCCTTTTACTAAGGGTCTATCACGTGATGTGATAGATAATGCATCGAGGGAGATGGGTATGAGACCCACAATATGAGTTGTTCATAGTGGTAACCTATTCTTTGTGATTGGAGATCCCGTGAATTAGATGTGGAAAACAAGTTGTTGGTCAACTGAGAGGAGAGTATCCTTACTATTCACAATACCACTCCATGAAGATGCAATACTCTCCTAATCTGCATGGCAGATTGATGTATATCTTAATGTGTTCTAAGTGGCTTATTTAAGCAGAGATGTTATCCTGCAGAACATCTTTTGAAGAACACACCTATATGAGTCTGATTGTCAAACGTCGCAATCTATGAGAGTAGGGTTCTCTCTAGTAAACTCATGAAACGTCACGGAGTATGACGCATAAGCTCCACCCACGGGGAAGACCCACGGTAGCCACGTATCGGTCAAGGCTTTATGTGAAGCTAGATTCGCAGAAAACTTGCAGTTCAAGTTGCTTACTAATGTAGCATAGAGTTCTAGGTGGAAATTCAACTTAACAGTCTCCACTGCAGTACCGGTATATAAAACAGTGTTTTGAAACCAAAGGCAAATTTCTGTGTGCCTCTGGGATCTGGTGGGGGATTGCTGGAATTTAGTCTATTTTGGGCAGCTCAATAACTATTTCAGAAATTCCTAATAAATCCTAGAGGCCCACTTAGCCCATTTGTGCAAGGGATACTACTAAAGTTTAGTCCCACATTGCTAGTTTAGTGAGAGTTGGACCTTCTTATAAGGGAGGTTCTTTCCCCACTTGTACGAGCATGAGAACAAGAGGGATATCCACGCGCGCTCCTCCTTCGCCGCCCGCCTCACCACGCCACGCCACGCCTCGTCACGATGCGCCGCGGGTTGCGGGAATGAGCCGAGCCGATATCTAAATTTTTGCCATGCACTACGGGTATACAAAAGGTCACACGGAAGCTGAAAAGATTTTTGCGAAAGTGGAGTTCGAATGCGAACGGTGCAGCCCTTCGGCTGCTGGCTGTTTGCTTCGCCTCCGTCTCTTCGTTTCGCCTCCCGTCGCTGCCCTCTCGCCTCCTTCTCTTGCGCCTATAAAAGGGAGGTTGCTCCTCCTAGAGAGACGCACCAGAACTACTCCTTTCCTCGCCATCGGTTCCATCTTTGAGTTGTTGCTGTCTTCCTCATCCCGGCTTGCGGCGTGCACCGCACGTCGGGACAGTAGGCCTCCGAGACCGCACCTTTTGAGTCCTGTACGGGAGAAGTGTGATAAGATTTTTGGGGAGCGCTCTACGCGACTACTGGCTTCTTCATCACGGACTCCGATGACTACTTTCCCGACGACGACTTCTTCCCCGACGTCCACTACCTTAGCAACAACATGGCTGGAGAGGATGTTGACCCCAAGTCCAGTGCTTCTGCTGCTGCTGTCCCGTATATGTTCTTCTTCTTTCTGTCAGATGTCCTGCCACAGTTCCTCGTACTAGTACTTGCCCTACATGTGTTAGGTTCTACTCCATATATACAACATGATTTAGTGTGTGTCTTAGATGTCTTCAGTTCCAGTTCATATATGCAAATGCTATTTACTTTTCCTCCATCAGGTTGCATGACTTGCTTTATCGCGGCTATATTAGTCATGCTTTATCTAATATTTCTGTTTATAAAATTATTTAGTAAATTGCTCGTATTTCGAACAATGTCTCCGCCCCAAAATACTGAGGAAGTGAGGAGTAGTACAAGCAAGGCCGTCGATCGTGTGGCGGAGAACGGTGGCGATGCGTAGGTCGCTGCGTGCATAGGCGCGCGCTGTCTTCTAGCTGTTGGATTCATCCATCGACGCTGCGGCCGGGATGAGCGGAACGTACATTCCTAGCTGGCTGCCTGCGGCTAGCTTTAGCTAGAGGCGCCCATATGGTCACTCCTGTATAGTATATTCCATAGGGCCTTCTGCCTGCTGGGGCGGTTGGACCTTGCATACTTATGTTGGCTTGTCTCATGCAGAAGGCTGGCCCGGCCGTACGAAGATTTGCGCTGCATCAATGGCTGGCCGTGCATGGATCTGCCCGTGACAGGGAGAGCAGAGCTTCGACGGACCTCGTAATTTGCCATAATCCTAAACCTACCTCCGTACCTGCTTTAACCTCAGCTTTGCTTAATTTGAACGCCATATAAGACGTCCAAAGCGCTATGCATGTTCGCTTCTTAGAGCATCTTCAGCCGCGCCCCCAAGAAGGCCGCTCAGGCGATTTTTCGGCCGCCGGCGTCAAAAAATCGGCTCAGTCGCGCCCACAAGGGCCCAATTTTCACCGGCTCGGAACAAAATTGGTGCCGGCGGACCCAATCCGAACCCGGCGCACTGGGGTCGCTCGGGGGCGCCGGGCGAATCGTTTTTGGTGCGAAGAGCCGCGGGCCACCCGCGTCAGCGATTCGACTCTCTTCTCGTCGCTCCGTCGTCCTCATCGCCTCGTTTCCCGCGGCGAATCAATGCCAAAGCTGCACGCTGCGCGCGCCGGTCAGCCTCCATTGATGCCTCACGGGCGGCGCAGTGAAGGCCGGGCGACGCGCGTCTCCTCGGCCGCCATGCCATCAAGCCACGCGTAACGCGCTGGCCAAGCCTACCACGCGGCGCCTCCGCCTATATAAGCCGACCACCAGCGCGCCGGAGACACGCACAGATACTCCACGCCGACGCGCCCATTCCCCCCCCCC
>NC_041388.1:666820723-666859799 GCF_002162155.2 Triticum dicoccoides | reverse complement strand
CCAGTTCAGAAGAATGGCCGAGTGCTTTCCAGGCGACGGCGCGGCGGCGAATGGCTTCGGGCGCCGCCATCTTCACGAGGACGAGGCTCGCCTCCTTTTCGAGGCCGAGTACCCGGTCCCGCCGGACATGCGGGTTCCCGGGGCTTGGAGGATCAGCGCCAACGGCGTGCCGGTGCCACCACCACCCACCGGGGCGGCGCGGCGTGCGGAGATCGCACGTATCCGCGCGTCCCTGCCGCAGGCGGCGAGGGAGGGGCCACAGTACGTCCCCGACAGCCCGCTCTGGGAGCCCTACTTCCTCCGCCGTCACGCCGAGCAGCTCGAGGCCATCAACGGCGTCGTGCCCTCCGGCAGGCTCAACTCCGAGGGCCGGCGCCGGTGATGGGGCGTTCCCGGCCGCACGTTGGAGACCGTCCTGAAGTACATAGAGGGCGGCAACACGCCCCGCCTCGAGTACCCCGCTCCCCCGTCCTTCTCACGCCACCGTGAAAGCTCTTGGACGTCGAGGCGCATGGAGCGGCCCGGGGCGTCCTCCTCCTCCTCCGGCCGCTTGCCGGGCTCTCCCTGCCTCCGCCCCGTCAAGCCGGAGCCCCAGGACACACCTGTCAGCGCGCGCACCCGCAGCTCCGGTGTCCGTATCGGCGACTCCGCCCCCTCCCACTGGCCGCTTCGTCCTCGTCGAGCCCAAGCCGGAGCCCGGCCTCCCCGCGGAGTACGAGGAGATAGCCCGACACGGCTTCTCCGACGAGGACGCCCTGCGGTGGGTGCGGGACGACTACCTCCGCGACGAGATGGTCCGGCAGCGCCGGGCCCTGGAGGAGATCGCCGCCCGAAAGCTTGGGCGCGAGGACGAGCACGGCATCGTGGTCCTCGACAGCGACGACGACGACGACGCCCCCGGACCGTCCAACCCGTCGCGCCAACCGGGGGAGGGATGCAGCAGGGACGGCGGCGGCGGAGACGACGACGACGACGACGACGACGGTGGCGACTACACGCGGTTCTACCGCCTCCTCAGCATGTAGAACTGCAAAGGCGGGCGGCGGGCGGCGAGCGGCGATGGAGACGGCGGGGGCAGCCCGTGCTAGTTTTTTTTTCTTTTTTTGTAAAATATGTTTAAATTTGACCGAACTCGCCAATGTTTGCGTTAAATTTGAACCGTGTCTGTGCCGTATTTGACTTTTTCAAAAAAAAAACGTGGGCGCCGCGACTGGGGGCATCACGCCCCCAGTGCGCGGTTTAGCATCGATGCGCCTCAAGGGGCGATTTTTAGCCCCTCTGGAGGTCAACGGCTGGAGATGCTTTTAGCAGTTTGGGCTGCCGGGATGGGTTGCCCCAACGTGGCACGTACAAAACTAATTAACCAACCGAGCCAGTACTGCTTGCTGGCTTAATCATGACATTGCACCCAAAAATATCCGTTTCGTTTGGACCATAAGATGTGAGCTCCCGAGTGCCTACGCCCTAGCTTGGAGCGTCCACTGATTGTTACATTTGAGTTACCCGGCCGGTTGAAATGACGGCTGCGCTATCATGCTCACATAGTCACAATCAAGCTCATGAATTCATCAACAAGCCTCAAGTCTAACCGCACACGGAAAGGATTTTTTTTATTCTAGTAATAAGAATGCCCTTATAATTGTGCACTATGACCGTGTTCCGGGCTTATATCGATTTAATAACGGACTTTTCCTGTACCTTTCTTCTAGAAAAAAACTGTGCTTGCAAGCCTTGCCAGATAGATGCGCTCAGTACTAGCAAAAGATACTTCAGAACGTATCATTAGGCTGCTTAAATATGTTTACAACTATCAGTTGGAGCTCAGAAGAGGATTTATTTGATGCATGATTTCTATTTGAGTATCTGCACCCCTAATTATGGGAATGTATTGTATAATAGTGTGACCATATGGCATTACAAAGTGAAGCGGGTTTTTGGAGCAGTTTTTTTTGTGTGTAGCTTACATGGTTAATTATTTCATCACCAAACTTCACGCATGTGTAATATACATCCATATTTAACATATGAAAAAATGAGACTTTTGTGAAACTTCAAAATACTCCCTCCTTTCCGGTTTATTGGGCTTATCTCAAGAAAAAAATATAAATCACAATTATACTAGTTACCATCAGATGCTCATATTTCAAGGTGCACTAAATCACTGCTTGCAGGGATCAAGAGAAAACTCACCGATGCATGTAAAAGTTCTTGGTCATTTAGTGGTCATATATGAATGCATTGTAATTTATCTATCAATAAACACAACTTTTTGAGAAAAAGAGCATATTAATTAAGTATTTTTGCAAACTATGAAATTATCCCACCACTCACCATCTACCTTGGTTGGAGATATTTTCAAAGAGCCCTATAAACCAAAAAGGAGGGAGTACCATTCTGAGACTATTCAAAATATAGTGCTCACTGGAGCACATGCACCAAAGTAATTTTTTGATCTACAAAAGCAATATATGATTAGTACTAGAGTGAGAATTAGGCCGGAGAGGCAACATAGATGACTATATGCTCGCAAAGTTGTGGCTCTACAAAGACTCAAAGCTCTAGATACGTTCCCAAATCTTCTCTTATTGATCTAGGGATTACTTTATAATTTTAACATGAAACATTATGTAAGATGTTTGTATGCAGTTTTGACTCTTGATAAAATGCATGCCCGCTAAGTTAAAAAGGAAGAAGAAAATTTTAGGTCTGTGCCACTTTCCATTTCCTATCTTCGATGTCTTCCACTTAAATTTACCAAAACTGTGGCTTGTGCCACTAACTGTTGCAAGGAAATTAGCCACAAGCCCCTGCTTGCCATCTCCGTGACTCACCCACAGGTCATCCCTCGTTGTGGTCTCCTTAATCATGCGCCGCTATGCATGTTCACTCCTTAGTTGGGGCTGCCTGAATGGGTGGCTCCCACATTCAAAACCAATCAACTGAGCTAGTAGTAATAGTTGGCTTAATCATGATATATCACTAAAATTAACCTCTTCATTTGGACCATTAAGATGTGAGCTTTCTCATGGAAACAAACCCCGAGTGTCTATGTCCTAGCTTGGGTGTCTACTAATTGTTACATATGAATTACTTGGTTGAAAAGATTGTTGCACTATCATGCTCACAAGCGACAAGCAAGCTCATAAATCCATCAACAAGCCATAAGTCTAACTACATACGGGGAATGGTATTTTTTTGGTAGTATTGATGTCTTAATTGTACACTATATATATGGTCGTGTTTCGGGGTTTATTTATTTAAATTGGGCGCTTCTGGTGCCTTCATTCCAGAAAATTGTGCTCGTAATTAAGCCTCGCCACATAGATACTCTCAGTATTAACAAAAGAGATTTCAAAACGTATAACTAGGGTGCGTTGAGATGTTTACAGCTGCGGACAGGGAGCCCAGGAGAGGATTTATTTGATGCATGATTTCTATTGGAGTATGTGCGCCCCTATACATAGGGATATAATGTACAATAGTGTGACCATAGGGCATCTACAAAGGCTATATAGGATTAGTATTATTATATAGTAAGAATAAGGCCGGAGTGGAAACATAGATGACTATTTGTGTGCAAAGGTGTGGCTCTACAAAGAGCCAAAGTTCTACATACATTCCCAACCCATCTCTTATTGATATATGGATTACTTTATTAATTTGGGCATGAAAATTTATATAAGCTGTTTGTAGGGTCGACTTTTTATAAAATGCATGGTTGAAAAGAATCATCAGTTGTATTCTTTCTTCATACGTGTCCTTAATAGCCTTCTTTTTCTCGGATTCTGGACACACATCAATATACGGTATATTGTATTAGAAGAAGAATGTGGAGAAGGCTCAAAGTTACGAAAGGCAAATCAACTAAAATCTACAATGTTAGCGAAGCAAAAGCAAAATAAAGGAAAAAAATTTTAACTAGAACAAAAGAGAAAGAGTTAGCAAGGGTTAACACTCAATAATTGTGCTAATTGTCAGGAGCCCTACAGTGCAGATGTGGCCCCTTTAATATTATATATTTTCCAAAATTCAACCTGCTTCTTAAGTTTGACCAAGTTTATTGGGAGACATCAATATTAATAGTACCAAATAAATACAATGTGATGTGATGTATCTAATGATATTATTTTGTATGATAGATGTTAGATATTATTTTCTATAAACTTCGTAAAAATTAACCAAGCTTGGTTTCTGAAAAAAATGTGCTGTATCATGGAATGAAGGGACTATCATTTAAATTCCTATAAGTTACATAATGCATATATTGAGGGTAAAGCTAATTGTTGCCAACTTTCTTGGGAACGCTGAATTCAAACTCATCCAGCTTTAATTGGACGTCATCGATGACCAATTCATATTTTGGTCAAGGCAAAAAATTGCAAAGTATTTCAAATTTTCACTCCTAGGAAAAACATGCATGCTGGCTTAACACGCCTCATCAGACGAGCTCTACATATATGTTAACCAAGAGTTTGTGAGGATCACATCTAGGTTTTAGCTTTCTACTTCCCTCGACCCTGCTTAGTTTATGGGAAAATAGAAAAGGTATTTTCTCTATAGACACATTAAATATTAATTAATTTTCTTCATAACTATGCCATCTCATCGGAGTTTGAGCATAGCTAGCTGTATATGGTACTACTCATAAAAGAAAAAGCAAAACATCTGAGCGTCGATCTGACGGATAATCTTTTTATTAGTAGATTGCAACCATTAGATACATAATTGTTTCTAGACATGTCGTGTTTGTTAGATCTACATAATCACACCTAAATAGATAGAATATGTTTGACCACCATAACCGTACCTAAACAGACCACATCCATAGATTGCATCTAAACATATCATAGATTTACATAATTTTATGTGACCATATCATAACCCATTAATACATAATCATATCTAAACCTATCACATCTAGATCTACGTGCCATTTTCAAAAAATTAATCTAAATAGCCATACATAAAAAAACTGCATTTGTTAGATCTTCATAACTGTACTTAGAGAAAATTAATCAACCGATAGATCCTCATAACTTTGGCTAAGTAAATAACAACCAATATATCACCGCAGTTGCATTAAGATATATCTCCAATGAAAATTAGTTGTAAGTATCCATGTTAATTATTAGTGTGACTATAAACGACAAAGTAATGTAAAACCTAATAGTAGTCACCACCACACACATATATACAAGGTGTTAATTTAATGCAATGGAGTTCATAGGGGTCTAAGAAAAATTATAGTCGATGAACAACTTTCTCTTACCATCCAATGATCTGTAGACAAATAGTAATATTAACAGCGATATGGGCAGCTACGCCAAAAAATGTTTGTACTAAGTGATTAGACACCAACATGAGCATCAAAAGATGAGTACATAAGTAAGTGTTGATTGTTAGAATCAAAGGCTAGAGGGTTCTTTATGAAAGACCGGTCTAGTTTTATCTGTAAGCATGAATCTTAGGGCAAGCCTACTTTTTTGCGAGAAGGATAACGTGAAATTGGACAGCTCTCTATGTAGAAACCAATACGGACAGAGATCTACAGACCTACATTAGCGAGTACAAAACTGTTGACCTAGCGGGCATGCGTGCCAAATACAGGTTTGTCTTATTGGTGTGCTCAGAACTCCACGCCGAATTGTTGTTTACTGAGAGAAAAAAGAATTGACCCCGTCAGTTCGTTCGTAGACAAGTGTTTCATAATTCTTTTTGATTATTTCTTATATACAAAATAAATGTCCAACGCACAAATAATGTGTATTTTGCAATGAGTGGTGTAATTAGCATGCAAAAATGTCTAGCGAATACTCAACACACTAGAGATGATGCAATTCGATTTGCGAGGGCCACCATGCTGGCTACATTCAAGAATGTGACACACACTAACCATAATCTCTTCTAGGATTATATTTCCAAATCAAGTCATTTGATATGTGCATGTTTTACATTCATTTTCTTTACCTTAAAATTCACTAATGTTGTGTTCAAATGTGGAAATTTCAGAGGACATTGGACTGTCTCTCTAAGTGGGTGTTGCAGTGCTCCTACTAGCCAAATCATACACACAAGATGCTAGCTTCTCCTAGAGATCAACACTCGATCTCGTGTGGCAGATTGACTGGTTGTATACGTGCAACTCAGCTTTGTATATACGAACTAGCTGTTAAACTCAAGATCTCGCTGGCGCTCACAGTTACACAATAGACATTAATCAGGTACTACAAAAAATATACACTCATGGAATATATATTTGAATCACTTGAAGAAGCTCAGCAATGAAAGCATACATAGAACAATAGAACTGAGTAAACAAGAAATCGAAATTTCCCGGCTTTCGAATGAATAAATGTAAATTACCACACGTTCTTTCTGGTCAAGGAATTTCATGAGAAAAACTCAACTGAAAGAAGAACATATGAATCCAACACACGCAGAGCTTGAAACAGGCAAGCATAGAAGCAATTTCACAAGTACATATGTGTCAGGAAAGAAGACCTTATAGCATACCGAAACAGCGCGGATGCGCGAGGTCAACTAGCAAATCAGGGCGGGTAACTGGGCCGGGATCAGGAACACATGAGCAGATCGATCATAGCCTGAGAGCCAAGTCCACCTCGTCAGCGGCGCCGTGCTCCGACGATGTCCTGCCACGCTCGCACGCCTTTCCAACAGCGGCAGACTTCCACGGCTCCGTCCTTCTCGCCTTTCCATCCGCAGACAGGAAATCGCCGCCCCCTCTGCCGCCATACCCCGTCTGGCCCTCATCCTGCGCTGCAGTAGGCGCACCGGCACCGTGCGTGCGCGCTGCGGCGGCAATCAGCCGCCGGCGCTTGGCGACGCTGCGCTCGTGCTTGTGCGCGTTCTGGTGGCCGCCGAGCGCCTGCGAGCTGAGGAACTTACGGTCGCAGTACGCGCAGAGGAAGAAGCCCTCATCGGGACCCGGTGTAGCCGGGATGAGGAGGGTGAGTTCAAGGTTGAGCTCATCCTGATCCTGCTCGCCGGTCGGCTGTTCCATTCTAGTTATGGACTTGCTATCGCCTATGAGGCTGAAAGGTAGAGACTAGAGAGTAGAGAGTCGACCAGAACTTATTAGCTCGCTAAACAAAGGATTAAATACACGGCTAGCAGTTTAGCACTGGGCACAGAACTGTTGTTGCACTCTTACCCACAGTGGGAATAATATAGATAGTAACATCACACATATTTAGATAAAATAAATGATGTGACAAACAATAAATGAAGAAAAAGATGCATGTGTTAACATAGCTAGTTACTACTAGCTTGAGTAACATCACACATATTAAGATAAGATGAGTCTACAGCCTAATACTTAAAATATTGCATGTTACTACACATATGTTACTCCTCGTTATAGAGGTAGTAACATAGAGTAGTAACATGCCCATGTTACTACTCTATTTTATTTTTTTGCGGGTAGTTACTACTCTATATTACTAACCATTATGGCTAGTCTTAATTTGCTTCTTCTTTTTTTGCCGAGCAATTTGATAGAATAGCACGTTTTTCCTCGTACCTTGATAAAATAGCACATTTTTCTTTTTGTTAGATTAAATGGCACACTTTTCCTTCATGGCCAGATTAAATGGCACAAACTAACTTTTTTTCTCAATTCTCAGGTCTGGGGCTACACGTCATAATATTTTGGACGATTTTGCCCTTTGGTCTTTTCTACCTGGTCAACTGGTTCGATCGAACCTCTGTTTCTAGAACAGAGGGAAACGAGAAGGAGCGAGGAAGACGGATCGCCGCCTCGCCGGTTTTCTCCCACGCACGTCCGCGCCGCCAATTCCATCGCCGCTGCCTCGCCGTGCCTCTACCCCGACGTGTTGCCCTCATCTCCCAGCGCTTCGTCCTGTTTCTTCTCGTCTCCCGTCGCTCCACCAGTTCCGCCGCCGCCGCCGCCGCCTCATCTGGCCGTGAGTCACAGGTTTCCTCCCATCCTCTCTCTCGACCTCTCTTTGATGCCTTAGGTTTCTCCCACATTTTCCCTACGTTTATGGTCATGGTTTGTTAATTTCTTACAAGTTGAGGTCCTTACCTTTGTGAAGAAGAGAAAAAGAGAGACGTGATTCTTGCATTGTTCGAGTAATATTTGATGGATCAAGGCACTTCCATATGCTAGCTACGATTTATTTACTGATGCTTTTCTTTTGTACTATCATATTTTCCATGCGGGCATGTACATTTGTACGATCGTTTGTTGAACCGTTGGTTTATTGGACTCGTTTGTTACTTTTCTTCTCCTGCTGGTAATACAATCCATGGACTGAACAGGGGTTACTACTTACTGCTATAACACATGAGATTCAGTTTAACAATATCAACTACAGACTGCTTCATCTTTACTGACGACTACTCATTACAATGTTGCATAATTCCAGAAGTGGCCGAGTCATCCAGGAACCTTAGATCATGGAGATTTTTGTGGAGGGGAGCTAGTGTGTTGGCTTCAGGACAGTAAAAGGTTTTGCTCGCCGTGATGGAGCCGGAGGGCGCAGTTCCAGAAGGGTTAGTCAATAAAATAATCTTTTCAGTTGGAGCACTCCATGAAATGTTAACGGGTGGTTGATGAATAGTTAACCATTGTTTTTGTTACAAAATTCTGTGTAATTTTGTAGGGGAGGAGGTGCGGAGTCGCGCGTTGTCATTTATAAATTAACTGTTAGAGTTCTCCGATTTGTCGCAAAGCTTGATGATGGCAGTGAGCGTCAAGTTGCTGAGCATGATATTCAGTTTGAGGTTAACATGAAACATTTTACGGTTGAAAAAATGGTAGAACTCATTCGGTCCAAAATTGTTTGGGGAAATGGGCAAGAGGTCCATATTTTGTGCCAAGACAAGCACTTTGAATCAGTTGAGAGGATTGATAATTATTGGAAGCTACTGACAGCATTTCTTGAGAGATGGGAAGAAAAAGAATTGCTAGTGTTAGCTCAAGTTGTGGACATTGCAAAAGGGGTTACAACATCATACTGCTCTGAAAGTATCCCATGTAGTGAGATTGTGGACAATATCATCTGCTCAAGTTCTGACGTTTACCAGTCAAATGCTAGTAGTGCGACATGTGTCGATGATTCTACAACTGGTAGTTTTCTTAGCAATTCGAGATATATGCAATCTGATGGTGAAGTCATTGATTGGTCCGCTATTGCGATAACTCCTATTGGTGATGATGTAATATATCCTATATCCCATGAAGACATGTGTGTGGTACTCGGAATTGAGGATGAGGCCGAGGATGCTCAACCATTAAATGAGCCAGCTCCGATTGTTGCGTGCCATGTTAGTGATGAGTTAATGGCTGAAGGAGCTATACCAGTTGATGATCAAGTCCCAGAGGACATAGAAATGTCATATGACAAAGATTATCCAAAAGTTGAGAAAGGCTCAATCTTTCCAACAATGATAGATTGCAGGAGGGCTGTGAGGCAATGGGCAATTAATGAAGAATTCAACCTTGGAACTCATAGAGCTAATAAGAGTATGTGGATGGCACATTGTATGGCGGAGGATTGTCCATGGAAAATAACATGTCGTTTGATGGCTGATAAGACAAAGACCAGGGTACCAACATAGCTTACTATATTCAGTTTTTCTATTATTTTGTACTATAGTAGCACCCTATTATTGTACAACACTAACAGCTTTGTTCTGTATGCAGGTTAACAAGATAGGGCCGGCGCACACATGTGTTTCAAGTAGCAGACTAAATTCAGCAATGGCCTCACAGGATTGGGTTCGAGAAAGGTCTAAGAAAATTTTGAGGAAAACTCCAAACATTGGTTGCAAGGATTTACAAGAGAAGTTGGAGGAAGACTGGAATGTAACCACTGGCTAT
This sequence comes from Triticum dicoccoides, assembly GCF_002162155.2. Classification (NCBI taxonomy): domain Eukaryota; kingdom Viridiplantae; phylum Streptophyta; class Magnoliopsida; order Poales; family Poaceae; genus Triticum; species Triticum dicoccoides. The sequence continues at coordinate 666,849,934 of NC_041388.1, read as the reverse complement.
GACACTGTATGGAAGGGAAGAGAAAGAGCAAAGGATGAGATCTATGGGTCTTGGGGTAGTAGCTTCCGGTACCTATTCAATTTTAAAGCAGAGATGGAATTGAGATCTCCTGAAAGCATTGTTGAGGTGGATACTAAAGTAACGGATGGTAAAGTTTACTTTCACAGATTCTTTATGGCACTTAAGCCTTGTGTAGATGGATTCCATGCAGGATGTAGGCCTTATCTTAGCATAGACTCAACTGCATTAAATGGGAAGTGGAATGGTCATTTAGCTGCATGTACCGCTTTAGATGGTCATAACTGGATGTTTCCTCTTGCATTTGGTTTTATTGAGGTTGAAGATGAAGATAATTGGACATGGTTCATGACACAATTGCATAGAGCATTAGGGCCAATTTCAAAGCTTGCTATATGTACCGATGCATGCAAAGGCTTAGAAAATGCAGTTAAGGAAGTTTTCCCCCAGGCAGAACAAAGGGAGTGTTTCAGGCATTTGATGCAGAATTTTTCAAAAAGATATCGTGGTGACATAGTTGGACGCATGTGCGGTGCGGCCAAGACACATAGACCTTCAATGTTTGAGTACCACTTCTCCAAGGTTTTAGAATCCAGCCAAACTGTGGGCAAATACTTGCAAGATTACCACAATCTGAAGTGGATGAGGTCTAGTTTTGACACCGAGATCAAGTGTGATTACATTCATAACAACCTCGCGGAGTCCTTCAACAATTGGATTAAAGGAATCAAAGATCTTCCTGTTGATGTGTTGGCTGACACACTTAATGGAAAGATAATGAAATTGCTCGAGAAAAGGAGAAAGATTGGGGAGAAGGTACAAGGACAGATGCTTCCAGCAGTTGTACAACAAGTGAATAATAGAACAAGAGGACTTGGGCACTTGAAAGTTACCCGATCAAGTAATTGGAAGTGTGAGGTGAGGGACATCAACAAAGACAATTTGAGGCATGTGGTTAACATAGAACAAAGTGAGTGCACGTGCCTCGAGTGGCAGCACACAGGTAAACCTTGTGAACATGCACTTGCTTTCTTGATTGGAAAAAGGAACGTGAAGATGGAGGATTATCTTCATGAGTACTACTCTCTAGAAAGGTTTAGGGCAGCTTATAGGGGGGTTGTTGAGCCTCTCACAGATCGGTCACAATGGCCTAATGTTAAATTAGACTTTGTATTGCATGCACCACTGCCCAAAAGTTCAGTAGGAAGAAAAAGGAAGTTAAGATTGAGAATTTGCCTTGAAAAGGGAGGAGGAAATTATAAAAAGAAACCACCACCAAAAGGTCAATTAGGAAGCCAAAACAGGTGCAAGAAGTGTAAGCAATTGGGACATAGGCAAGCTGGTTGTCCAACTAATGGAGTGAAGAAAAGGTAATTTCTATTGATTGACATTTGCTCTACTGTTTGTTTGTTACATTGGTTCAATGTGTTGACAGGAACCCAAAATCTAGAAAGATAAAACCAAACACCGAAGTTGATGTTGAATGTACAATCCCAGGAGATGTTCTACAAGCCAGCCCTCGTCCCGTCACAAGGAGGTAAAATTAATGTTTTCGACAAACTTCTCAAGTGGACATGGGATATTTTTTCTCAAACAATGCATATTTTTGTAGTCAATCATCTCTTGGTAGCCCTCTTGGAGGGATGTCTCCATTGGCTGTCCCACAAGCCAGTCCTCGCCCTATGACGAGGAGGTAATATTTTTTGCTTCTCTTATCTCTACAAATGTGGCATGTTTTTATATATTATAAAAATGTATTTTTGTGTAGTCAATCATCTCTTGGTAGCCCTCTTGGAGGGATATCTCCATTGGCTGTCCCACACGCTAGCCCTCGCCCAATGACGAGGAGGTAACATTTTTTGCTTCTCTTATCTCTACAAATATGGCATGTTTTTATATATTATAAAAATGTATTTTTGTGTAGTCAATCATCTCTTGGTAGCCCTCTTGGAGGGATATCTCCATTGGTTGTCCCACACGCTAGCCCTCGCTCAATGACGAGGAGGTAACATTTTTTTGCTTCTCTCCTTATCTCTACAAATGTGTCGTCATATATATTATGACAATGCCTTTTTTTAGTCAATTATCCCTTGGTAGACCTTTTGGAGAGACATCTTCATTGGCTTTCCTACAAGGCGGCCCTGGTCCAATCACAAGGAGGTGACAAAAATTGATATTTTTCTTCAATTGTTGTTTTCTGTAGGCAACTTTTTTAATGCATGAAATTGATGTATTATACAGGCAACTTTCTATGGAAACAGAGACTTCCACTTCTCCACCAAAAGTTGTTGTGAGGCCTGCAAAGAAGCTTACGCCGAAGAGGAGAAAAATAGTGTAGCATGCCATTTTGTGATCTTGTAGTGTGTATTCATCTTTATGAAATTGATGCCACTTCTTTGCGAAGTTGATGCTTCTGGATTGAATTCATCCTTTTAGTGTCTTTTATGATCTTGTCGTGTACGCAGCGAGATGAGGACTCGCTTTATGCTTTTGAACGCAACTTCTGAGTCAAGGACTCACCTTATGCTTTAAATCTGAAACTCAGACCTATTCATTCTGGATTGTCAGTCTGTGAGCACATATGCACAATATTGAGCTGATCATGTGGATTGTCATATATGTTTTTGTGACATATGAAAATGGTACATAAATGCAGAGAGGCCATGTCAATATTTTGGCAAAAATGCTGATGAAATTTAATTATATCCATGTCAAGAAAACTGTACATCAATACATGTTACAACCACTGAAGCTGAATTTTCATTGCATCAATAGGAAGACAACCAATCGCAGTTGTGACAGCAGCTAAAGCTAAGCCATCAGCACATAACAAAATTGTTACTGAGCTATCTTCTTCAGGCAGACAACTACATCAGCGAGCAGCTACGGCCAACTACAGCAAAGCTACAGCTAACTACATCAGCGAGCACCCGTCAAAAAAAAAATACATCAGCGAGCAGCCAGCAGACGAATGCACGCTACGGCCAGCGAGCGACCTGGACTGACACGCGCTAAGGGGGGCTTGAACTGGCGGCGCCCTTCTTATCCCGCACGGCGAGGAAGCCGCCGGAGAGCGGCGTACAGCGGCGCCCTTCTTCTCCGGCAGGGTGTGGGAGCAGCCGGAGCGAGGCGGACGGTGGGGCCTCAGCCACAGGAACGGGCAGCGCGCGGTGAGGTGGTGACGCGGGGTAGGAGGCGCGGCGAGGTCACGGTGCTCGGGGAGGAATCACGGTGAGATGGCGGCTGGCTGGTTTGTTCCTCTGTTTCGATGAACTCTCGTCTCCTCTGTTTCGATCGAACCAGTTGACCGGGTAGAAAAGACCAGAGGGCAAAATCGTCCAAAATATTATGACGTGTAGCCCCAGACCTGAGAATTGAGAAAAAAAGTTAGTTTGTGCCATTTAATCTGGCCATGAAGGAAAAGTGTGCCATTTAATCTAACAAAAAAAAAGATGTGCTATTTTATCAAGGTATGAGGAAAAACGTGCTATTTTATCAAATTGCTCTTTTTTGCCGGGGTTGGGCGTTAATTTGCGGAAGAGCAAACATGCGGGATGTCGAGGCCAGGCCTATGGCCAAAGTCTTTTTCACCGACATCGGTACCCTCATGGTCGCCGGCACCCTTCCTCTCCGAGCCCAGCTCCTCACCTGAACGGCCCCCGGCCTCGCGACCGAGGCCGCGAACAACAGCGGCGCCGCCTGCTCCTGATCTGGGAGCGCAAGTCGCCTGGAAGCCGGGTCAATCTCCACGCATAGCTGGCCGTCGCCGGCTCGCCGCGTGGCGCCCTGTGGGGGAACGCAAGTCCCACAGGTGCGCCGTCCGGTCGTCGCAGCCGGACGCCGTCATGGAGCCAACCCGCCACCCCGGTGCCGATTCCGACCGAGTCGGGGCCCACTGGATGTCATCTCCGGCAACCTGGACGAGGATTTTCTCATCTCCGGCCACCGCACGCGGATCACGCCATCGCCATCGATATGCACACGGTTGGTTCTGGCTCATCCATCCTTGATTTCTCCCTGGTCCATGATTTTTTAGGTAGTTGTGTTCCACTTCCATGCGGGCTTCAGCCCCTAGAATCACTTCCCTTGTTTAATCGATTTGTTGAGCCTGTTCTAGTACTTGTGCTGGATTTCCATCCCGATGCACCGTGTACTAGTTGATGTTACTGAAATTTTTAGGAACAAGGACAACACGTACTAGTCCATGATATTCTTCAGGAACATTTCAAGAACTATTTGTTACTCGAATGGATCTGCTAATGAAACTGAAATACGAGTTACTGAAATTGATCTGTGCAATTCACACCGGCTGTTTTCCTTTCAATTTGAAATGGAAACATGCAATTCACATCCTTTTTATTTAGGGACAATTACATTTATCCCCCTAACTTGAGCCACCACCTAGCATTTGCCCCTAATTTTCAGGCATACTCAAAAATACCCCTCTTCCGTCAAGTCATCATACAAAAATGCCCTTCTGTGCCGTTACCGTCCGGTCAAAGGGTTTGACTGTCTAGTGAATAGTAAATGATGAACAGTAAATTCAAAAAAATAGAAAAAAAATAAACAAAATCTGAAATTTTGTGGGATCAAAGATACTCAAGGGAGCAAGGCGCGTGCAAATTTTGGCATAGTTTGGACATTCCAGCAGCTCGTGTCAAAAGAAAAACTTTAAAATGTATGCTGTGAGCAGTAAATTCAAAAAAAATAGCAAGAAAATTCAAAAAAATATGAATTTTTTTGGCACAAAGAGGCTGGGGTGCGCAAGGAGCATGCAATTTTTTTTGCCTTTCGACACTGTAGCAGCTCGTGGAGAAAAAACAAAATTTGGCGCATGAAAAAACTTTGAAAAAATGCACTATTTTGTTTCTTTGCTAGAGCACCTCGCATGCCATTTGATCACAAAAATTTGCAAGCGCCTTGCGCACACAAGCCTCTTTGATGCCAAAAAATTCATATTTTTTAAAATTTTCTTTCTATTTTTTTTGAATGTACTGTTCACAGCGTATAGATTTAATTTTTTTTCCTTTCCCAGAGTTCCTGGAATGTCCAAACAACGCGAAAATTTGCACACACCTTGTGCCCTTAAGTATCTTCGATCCCACAAAATTTCAGATTTTTTTGCTATTTTTTTCGAATTTACTGCTCCCCATGTTACTATTCACCAGACGGTCAACCCCCATTTGACCGGACGGCAAGGGCATTTCTGTAAGGTGACTTGACGGAAGAGGGGTATTTTTGAGCATACCTGGAAATTAGGGGCAAATGCCAGGTGATGGCTCAAGTTAGGGGGATAAATGGAATTGTCCCTTTTATTTATTTGAAATATATGATTCATTTATATTGAGACGGACATAGTATTAGTAACTGAAACATTTGCCACTTGATTTTGAAATAGATTTTTACCCTTTTCTGGATTTGATATGATTGTTTACTAAATGAGATATTTCTGTTTAAAAATAGTGAGTTGTCATATTGAAATTGGAACACATATGCTTCTGTTATTCAAATGTACCGCAATCGCAATATTTTTGTTGTGAAATTGGAGTATTTTTGTTGTGATATTGAAATTTGAAATATGTGTGTTACTCCCTCCATTTTTATATACAATGCCACAAACTCAAATTACAGGTACCAACATACAATTTAATGCATAATTGCAAGCCATTTTTTCTTTATCACTAGTAGAAAACGGGGCTATGGTCATAGCTCAATATACACATTTGTCCCGGTTGCATTACGAACTAGGACTAATCACTAGTAGAACGTGGCCGCTGCCTGGAGGTCCACCTTTAGTCCCGGTTGGTAACACCAACCGGTACTAAAGGAAATTTTATGATTTTTTTTGAATTTTTTTAGAATTTCAAATTTCTGAATTATTTTAACCTCTAATCTCTAATCACCCCTCATCACTGCTCAATTTAACCTTTAATCTCTAATCACCCCTCATCATTCCAAATCATCTAACTTCCTGAACAGTCACCAATCCTCTCACTACTCCAGCCTAAGCATGCTTAACTTCCGGGTTCTATTCTCTCTCGTTTCCAAGTCTCCACTTGTTGTTTTTCTGACAATAGTAAGATGTCAATCCTATTAACCCTCAGGAATTTAGCTTGAGCATGAAGTCACACATTTCACTGTTTGAGTTTGAAATATTGTTCTAAAAATCAATAATTATTTAGTAACACTAATATTTCTTGAATAAGTAGTTTGACCATAGTTTGACCCTAGTTTGACCATAGTTTGACCACAGTTTGACCATAGTTTGACCAGATTTGACCAAAATTCAAAAAACTAAAATAATTATTTAGTAACACTAATATTTCTTGAATAAGTAGTTTGACCATAGTTTGACCATAGTTGACCAAAATTCAAAAAAACTGAAATAATTATTTAGTGAAAATAATATTCTTGAATAATTATTTAGTAACACTAATACTTCTTGAATAAGTAGTTTGACCATAGTTTGACCAGATTTAACAAAAATTCAAAAAAAATTGCAATTTGAGCATAACTTTTTTTCCTTTTAGAATTTGAGGATTCTAAAAATTTGCAAACAGGCCGTAGGCAGTCAAAATCGGAAGCAGATTTTCGTTCTGAACATTTTGATATATTATACGTTTTTTTTCCGACATCGTATGCAAAAGTTATAGCCGTTTTACATTTTCCCTACATTTTTTGCAAAACATGTCCAAATTTAAGTTTTTAAATTTTCCAAACTAGTAGATGTAGTAATATAACTACCTCTCGAAGGATTTTATTTTTTGAAGTTTTTATCATTTTATTTTGATTTTTTCGTAACAACAAAGGCGATCCACGGAGGGGGGGGGGAGGTAGAGTTTGAAAATGGGACCTTTAGTCCCGGTTTGAGACACAAACCGGGACTAAAGGGCATTGCACCCTTTAGTCCCTGTTTGTGTCTAAAACCAGGACTAAATGTCTAATCTTTAGTCCCGGTTTGAGACACAAACCGGGACTAAAGGGCATCGCACCCTTTAGTCCCAGTTCATGCCACAAACCGGGACTAAAGGGCTCAGGTGAATCGGGACTAATGCCTTAGCCGCACGAACCGGGACCTGACTGAACCGGGACTAATGGGCTGACCCGGCCTGGACCTTTGCCCCCTTTTCTACTAGTGAATGTGAGCATTAGTCCCGGTTCAAGCATTAGTCCCAGTTCAAATGAGACCTTTAGTTCCGGTTTGAGACACGAACCGGGACCAAAGGGTGCGATGCCCTTTAGTCCCGGTTCGTGCCTCAAACTCTACCCCCCCCCCTTATCACCATTTCAGTTTTGAAAAAAACAAAAGAAAATGCTAAAAACTTTTAAAAAATAAAATAACTTCGAGATGTAGTTATATTACTACACCTACTAGTTAAGAAAAATAAAAAAACTTAAATTTGGACATGTTTTGCAAAAAAGTGTTATGAAAAAGTAAAGCGGCTATAACTTTTGCATACGATGTCGGAAAAAACGTATAATATATCAAAATATTCAGCACTAAAATCTGCATCTAATTTTGACTGCCGTAGGACATTTTGCAAATTTTTAGAATCCTCAAATTCTAAAAGGAAAAAAATATATGCTCAAATTTATGTTTTTTTTTAATTTTTGGTTGAATCTAGTCAAACTGTGGTGAAACTAATCATTCAAGAAATATCAGTGTTACTAAATAATTATTCAACAATATTAGTGTTACTAAATAATTATTTCAGTTTTTTTGAATTTTGGTCAAATCTGGTTAAACTATGATCAAACTACTTATTCAATAAATATTAGTGTTACTAAATAATTATTGAATAATATTAGTGTGACTAAATAATTATTTCATTTTTTAATTTTGGTCAAATCTGGTCAAACTATGGTCTAACGATGGTCAAACTACTTATTCAAGAAATATTAGTGTTTCTAAATAATATCATTGGTTTTAAAAATAATAGTTTGAATCTCAAACGGTGTAACGTGTGATTTCATGCTCAACTTCAACTTCTGGGTTAATAGGATTGACAGTTTACTATTGTCAGGAAAACAATAAGTGCAGACATGGAAACAAGGGGGAATAGAACTCGGAAGTTAAGCGTGCTCAGGCTGGATTAGTGAGAGAATGGGTGACCGGCCGGGAAGTTAGACGATTTGGAATTATGATGGGTGATTAGAGATTAGAGATTAAATTGAGGAGTGATGAGGGGTGGGTGATTAGAGATTATATGCAAAAATTCATAAATTTGAAAAATAAAAAAAATAAAAAATATTCCTTTAGTCCCGGTTCGTAACACAACCGGAACAAATGAGCCTTTTTCTACTAGTGTATGTTTACCGGGATTATTAATACGCCATATGCATGCAAGGAAACTAAGTGGAGGAAGTAGCTAGTGTCATTATGACTGCATACATGCAAGTATTAAACATGTTACTAATACGAGGAAATATCATTAATTATTTCTTCGATTGCTGTTGGTGGCCTTGTATTGCTGTAAAACATATATTCCATAGTGGCCTTGTATATAAAAATGGAGGGAGTATGTAATATAGGAATTAGTACTATGTCGACATTGAAGTTGAATTTGTTATATTGAAATTTGCAATATGTGATTTGTGATGCTGAAAAGAGAAATATGGTGGCATTCAGGTTGACCTTGTGTCACTAAAATCATCACTCGTCATATTAAATTTTCTGATGTGTGGTTTCAATTCCGTTACTGGATTTTGTAATGTGTGATTTGTGATGTTGAAATTGTAATATGGTGGTATTGAAGCTGAATTTGCAACACTGAAATCACCACTTGCCATTTTGAACTTTGTGATGTGTAATACTGGAATTCGTCATTTGTGATATTGATACTGAAATATTTTTTTTGTTTTTATGAATTGTGATATTGAAAGTTGTGAGATGTGATATTAAGGTAGAATTTGAAGTAATTGAAACTAGGCCATAAAAAATGACTTACAAATATATCCAATATTAGTTTTGTTTGAAAGGACTTGTTCTAAGGATTTCAAAAATATAAGAAGTTCCAAAAGTGAAATTATGATTTGTGAGATATGGACCATTAAAAACACACTAAGAAGAAGAATGCTAACAATCATGGACGCGGTTCCTCTGACGTGCCGTGATGCTCAATGACATATGGCCCTGGGCCCACGAGTCAGTCTGACGTGCCGTGATGCTCAATGACATATGGCCCTGGGCCCACGAGTCAGTGGCGCAACGGCAGTGGGCCATACATCAAAGGATCTGCCTCCAACAATTATATGGGTGGGGGATGGACAATGGCAGAGTTGTGCAGGCGCATGTCCTTCTCTACCATAAATGTGATGGGCCTTTTGATGTGACTTAAAATCGCTATACATCTGAGATGCAAAGCAAATACAGGAATACCCCATGCATGAGAGTCCAAAATTTCACGGATCTAGAAGCAAATGAGTGGTGGTTGTTTGCTCGGTACATACCGCTGCCAGTAAAAAATGCAATTCGTTTGCTTCTGCTCATGCATTCTGGGCAAGTTATGCTGAGCATCCATCGCTACCATACCTTTTCAATTCATTTCAAACTAGTATAAATGATGTTATACAAAATCCGTGGTAAACTTAAATTATTGAGAATGATTGTTCCACGTGCGAACTACCGAGACTAGTCCGTTCATGATTATGCAATTTCTACTTTTGGCAAACATATATTCATATAAAACATAATGCAGCGCCCATACACTATTGCAGAGCAACTTATCGAAGCTAGACTTGTACTCGTGGGTTGTATATAAACCAGGCATAAATCGACATAAGCCGAGTGTATTGGATACTTGGCTTGCTTTTTTTCAGTGTCAATTAAAATAGCACATCTATTCACAATTTCAAATACAAGAGTACAAACGCTTTTCAATTTCAGTGTGGTTTTCGATGAATTTCACAGAATTTAAAAAATTCAGTCGACAACAAAATATTTACCTTTCGATCAAAATATTTCAGTCATTTCAGTTGCACCCCCTCTGTTTTTATTTACTCTGCATATTAAGTTTGTCTAAAGTCAAACTTTAGAAACTTTCGAGTTTGTAGAAAATATATTAACATATACACCACCAAATCAATACCGTTGGATTCATCATTGAATATATTTTCACATCGTATAGATTTGTTATTGTAAATGTTCATATTGTTTTCTACGAACTTGGTCAAACTTTATAATGTTTGACTTCAGTCAAAACTAATATGCGGAGTAAATGAAAATGAAGGGAGCACACAATAATTCAAATGTTCATTTCAAATATTTTCAAATTTTTAATTATTTATTGAATTTCAAATCAATGTTCCAGTCCTTGTCGGAATGCAAACCAAAATCAGTAAAATCCAGTCATTTCAGTAGGTGCGCTGAGTTTTTTCAGAAACTAAAATTGACATAATAGCTCATTTAATTGTCTATGATGGGTAACAAATACAATAAATGCATTTCCAATGGTTGCATTGTGGGTGTTGTTTGCCGCCTTTGTCACCCTCTATGAGGGGTACCTCGGCGTCTTGCCGACGCTTGAGTTGTGGGGGGAAGTCTTCTACCTCAAGCTCGGCACCGCCGCCAAGGATGAGGCAACTCAGTGCGGGGCCTGCGTCACGGTGAGGTGCACTGGCTCCGGGGTCCACTTCCCGGCCCTCGCGGTGTTGCAGTCGGCCAAGCTGTGGCAGAAGTCTTATTTTTATGTACAATATACATGCGACGCTGGACTTCATCAACCTGCCGGCTTACGCAGCCGGCCCGCCTGCTGAGCCTCGCACCAATTGGAAGTTCCGGCCAAAGAACATGTCGGTCGCCGCCTCCACCGCTCTCACTTGACTCCAGGAGATGATGGAGTCGGAGGGCCTCAGGGCCTCAGATTTGCTGGCCACTTTCGTGGAGCATCGGGTGCTGCCACTTCAAGCCCGGCCCCACCTGATCAGCAGCATGAGTAGGCGCCGGGACCCGTGCCGAATGTCCACAAAGGTGCTACCGGACACCAAGGTGGTCCGGCTGATAAAATTTTTCTCCGACTGCAAGCTCTCGGAGACGGACTAGCGGTTCGGCAAGGAGCCGTACAGCCGCGCTAACCCGCCGCCTACGATAAGTCTTTTGGTTCTCTTTTTCTTTGTTTGTCCCGATTTCCTCTCGTCTCCTGACCATACGGCCGTGGTGCAGTGCTTCCTGGGCCAGACGGCAAGCGATGCGCTAGCCCCAGGCCATCAGTACATGGTGGACCGCACAGAGAGCAACGCGGACGACCCCGAGCTGGGGGCGGCTGCCGTGGAGGAGGACGATGCTACAGGAGGCGGCGGTGAGGGAGTAGGCGGGTCCGCGGGAGGCGGCCTCGATGACTGGCCGGATGGTGACGAGGAAGACATCGAGCCGCGCCGCGCTCTTGGCGCCGACGGAGCAGGCGTTGGCTCCCCGACCGCGCCGACTGGAGCACCTGGCGGGCCGAAGCATCGGGCCGATGCCAGGTTGTTCGGCAGTCGGCCCAAGAAAGCCAAAGCCTCAGCCACGGCGACCAAGCGGCAAGAGGCCGCGAAGGCGGTCCTCATCCAGAAGGGCCCGAAGCAGCGCCCAATGGTGTCCGTGTAAGTGCTTTTGTGTTTTATCTTGCGTTTGCTTCTCTCTTTTTGCAAACTTCTTCTTAGATTTTCTTGCCTTTGTTGAGCAGGGCCCCGCCTTCTCTCTCACGGGCCCCATCCGGCTCGGTGATTGGGGCGGCAGACGGCTTCGCCGACAACCGGCGTGTGGACCAGGTCGCCGCCCTTCGGGTGGCGATGGAGAGAATGTGCGAGAGGCGCAAGAGGAGCGGGAGGTCGCGGCCCAGGCGAAGGCGGACGCGGCCAGAGCGGCACAAGCGGAGGCCGACGTGGCGGCCAAAGCGTAGGCCGACGCAGCGGCCAAGGAGCAAGCGGACGCGGCCGCCAAGGCGCAGGAGGAGGAGGCGTCCCGTGGCAGTGCCCCAGAGGCCACCGGCCCACAACACACGGAGCCGCCGTTGTTGGAGGACCAGGCGCCGGCTGGTGGGGCTAGGGCCGACCAGCCAGCCCTTGAGAGGGGAGAGGCTGACCCTATCATCTAGGTGGAGGTGCCTCTACACGTGCCGACTGTCGAGGCGCCGCTGGTGCCGCCAACTGGCGGCGAGTTGGTGGTGGTCCCAATTCCCACGGTTCGTGTTCCTACGCGCTAGCGCACGGTGAGGGCGGCCTCAACGCCAAGGACGATGGAGATCGGGGTCGCTAGCTCGTCGGCGCCTGACACCAAGGCCACCAGCGCCGCCGCGCCAGACTGGATGTCTGGGGCGGGCTCGGGTGTCCTGAACGTGGTTGTGCAGGACATCCTGACCCAGTTCAACACCCACAGTGCCACCCTCCAGCAACCAGTGCAGGAGTTTTTGGCAATGCGGACGGCCGTCCGGGTATGATATTTGCTTCTTGTTTTTTTAATTCTTGTGATCTTCCGTGGGGGCGCGCCAGCGCACCCACTGGGTGTACACCCCGAGTTCTGGGCCGGCTGCTGAGGAGGCGGCTCGGAACGTAAAGGTATGCTGCGAGTGTTGATCTCTTTTCGACTATTGTTTTCGTTGCAGGACTACCACAACCTCTGCGCGGCCTCCTACACTCCCAGAATCAGGAGCTGGCCAAGCGGACCACTGATCTGAATCAGAGCCGAAGTAAGCACTTCGTCTTCTTTTTCGCGGGGGCGCATGAGCGCACCTGCTGGGTGTAGCCCCCGAGATTTGGGCCGACTGCTGAGCAGTCGGGCCGGATCTTCCGGCAACTACTTGTTTTTGGCTGGTGTTGACATTTCCTTTTTTTCTTTTTGTCTTCGCAAAGGTCGCCGCTGATCTACGTTTGGACTCCGCTTGGTATTGATTTCCTGCGATGTAAAAAACATGCAAAAAACAACAATTGGCACTTGGTACTATGTCAATAGGTTAGTACCAAAAATGTTATAAAATGATTATAAAACATCCAAGAATGATAATATAACAACATGGAACAATCAAAAATTATAGATGCGTTGGAGACGTATCAGGCATCATGTCTGTGTCAAGTAAACCGACTCCTGCCTGCATCTACTACTATTACTCCATACATCGACTGCTATCCAGCATGCATCTAGAGTATTTAGTTCATAAGAACGGAGTAATGCCTTAAGCAAGATGACATGATGTAGAGGGATAAACTCAAGAAATATCATGAAAACCCCATCTTTTTACCCTTGATGGCAATGATACAATACATGTCTCGCTACCCCTACTTTGTCGCTGGGTGAGATCACCGCAAGATTGAACCCAAAACTAAGCACCTCTCCCATTGCAAGAAAAACCAATCTAGTTGGCCAAACCAAACCGATAATTCAAAGAAAAATACAAATATATAAAATCATGCATATAAGAATTCAGAAAAGATTCAAATAATATTCATAGATAAACTGATCATAAATCCACAATTCATCGGGTCTCGACAAACACGCCGCAAAAGAATATTACATTGGATAGATCTCCAATAACATCAAGGAGAACATGGTATTGAGGATCAAAGAGAGAGACGAAGCCATCTAGCTATTAGCTATGGACCCGTAGGTCTATGGTAAACTACGCACGCTTCATCGGAAGGGCAATAGAGTTGATGTAGAAGCCCTCTGTGATCGAATCCCCCTCCAGCAGGGTGCGGGAAAAGGTCCCTAAATGGGATCTCACGGGTACATATGGTGACGGCGGAGGAAAAGTATTTTGGTGGACGCTTCTGGTTGTTTGAGAATATTTATGAATTTATACGCCAAGAATTTGGGTTGGAGGAGCTCCGAGGGGCCCAGAAGCCCTCAGGGTGCCCCCCCCCCGGGACGCGCCCCTGTGGCTCGCGTCCATCTCGGGACTCCTCTGACTTCATCTCCAAGTCTTGTGGATGTCTTCTGATCCAAGAAAAATCATCGCGAAACTTTTATTCCATTTGTACTCAGTTTGATATTCCTTTTCTGTAAAACTCAAAAACAAGGAAACCAAAAACTGACACTGGGCTTTGGGTTAATAAGTTAGTCCCAAAAATAATATAAAATAGCATACTAATGCATATAAAACATCCAAAACAGATAATATAATAGCATGGAATAATCAAAAATTACAGATACATTGGAGACGTATCGGTGGACAATATTTTTCCATGCTAGATGTGTTATTCACAAGATGAGTGTTTATTCACTTGTCATTACACGAGAGTGTGGCCGGTAGTAGGGATGCCCGGTCCCAAATTGAAAAAGAAATTTACTTTATGTTGTTAACAATAAATTCCTTGGAAAGTGTTGGTATGGAATGTTGGGGAACGCAGTAATTTCAAAAAAATTCCTACGCACACGCAAGATCCATCTAGGTGATGCATAACAACAAGAGGGGAGAGTATTGTCTACGTACCCTTGTAGACCGTAAGCGGAAGTGTTATGAGAACGCGGTTCATGTAGTCGTACGTCTTCACGATCCGACTGATCCTAGCACCGAAGGTACGGCACCTCCGTGATCTGCACACGTTCAGCTCGGTGACGTCCCACGAACTCTAGATCCAGCTGAGTGTCGGGGGAGAGCTTCGTCAGCATGAAAGTGTGATGATGGTGATGATGAAGTTACCGTCGCAGGGCTTCGCCTGAGCACTACAACGATATGACCAAGGTGGAAATCAGTGGAGGGGGCACCACACATAGCTAAGAAATCAACTTATGTGTTTATGGGGTGCCCCCTCCCCGTATATAAAGGAGTGGAGGAGGGGAGGGCTGGCCCTCTCTATGGCACGCCCTAGGGGGAGTCCTACTCCCACCGGGAGTAGGATTCCCCCTTTCCCTAGTTGGAGTATGATACGTCTCCAACGTATCTATAATTTTTGATTGCTCCATGCTATATTATCTACTGTTTTGGACATTATTGGGCTTTATTATCCACTTTTATATTATTTTTGGGACTAACCTATTAACCGGAGGCCCAGCCCAGAATTGCTGTTTTTTGTCTATTTCAGGGTTTCGAAGAAAAGGAATATCAAACGGAGTCCAAACGGAATGAAACCTTCGGGAACGTGATTTTCTCAACGATGTCGGATTTCGGGTTCTAGTAGACCCTTGAGGTTCGAACACTAGGGTGCGCGTGGAGATCTCTCCCCTACCGATCTACGTCCGATCCTCTCGTGCGAACTAAGATGAAAATGATGAACAACACCAGAGACACGAGGTTTATACTGGTTCGGGCCACCGTTGTGGTGTAATACCCTACTCTAATGTGTGGTGTGGTCGATTGCCTCTGGGGCTGATGATGGATAGTACAAGGGAAGAACAGCCTCGCGAGGGGTGTTCTTGAGCTGATGTGGTGCGTTCTACTTAGTCTATACTGGGTTTTCTCCTCTCTCTCTCTCTCCCTCTCTCTCTCTCTCTCTTTGTGGAGGCTAGCTCTATTTATAGAGGCCCTGGGCCTCTCCCCGAATAATTGAGCGGGAAGGGCGCCAACAATTGGCCATTTTGAAGGGGAACATCTAGTACAAGTTATCCTGACCAAAGGTGGTCTTCGGCTGCCAAAAGCACTGGTGATGACACCGTCTTGGGCTCCACGGTGACCTCCGTCCGGCCGTCCGGCTGGTCTTGGTCTCATTGCATCGGAATGGTAACCTTTGCCTGATACCTTGGCCTGTGCTTGCCCCCTTTGCACCAAAGGGGAAACAAGGACCCTGCGTAGGCCGGCGCCCGCCTGGCGCTCGCCTGGCCTTGATCGTCATGGCTTGCGTCATGGGATCGTCGTGAGGTACCCTTGCATTGATCTCTCCGCCTCCTTGCGAGCCTGCCCGATGAGGCCGCTCTTGAGGAAGCTTCCTGTCGTCCGCCCCGCGAGGCTTGGCCCCTCGCGAGGGTCTTGAGCTTGGGCTGATGAAGATGGGCCGCGCTGGGCCCCCACCTGAGCCACGCCGTAGGCCGCAGGCAGGCAAGTATGGGGACCCCCGTTCCTAGAACACCGACAGTATCCCCCGGGCCCAAGGCGTGCGCGGGCTTGGCTTAGCAGAGAAGCGAAGGGCAAGCACGAAGCGCCGCGGGCCCTAACAGCCTGCGGCCTTGCGCGCCGCGTGGCGGCTGATTGGACGTGGGTGTCTGCACTTCCCACGACGCCTCGGCAACTGCACGACTGACAAAAGGGGGTGCCCGGGCCAGGCTTACTTGCCCTGCTCTCGTCCGTCTTGCCCTAGATCCCCTTTCTCGCTTTCCTCCCTCTTGCTCCCGAAATCCTCCGGATCCGTCTCAATCCTTCGCATCTGGCACGCCATGGTGACTCGCAAGTCCCCGGCTGATGCTTGGTACTCGCCGACCCTGGATTCCCCGAATTTGTCGGAGAAGAACCTCGCCCTCACGCGCCTGATGATGGTGGCGCAGGGCAGCGAGGGGGCGACTGTGCTCAAGGTCGGCTCTAACCAGCCTGAGGGCAAGGGGAGCACCTTCTACCCGTTCTTTGTGAGCGCCATTGTCGCCGGTCTGGTGCCTCCTTTCTCTGAGTTCTTCCATGCCGTTCTCCGCCAATACAACTTGCAGGCCCTACATCTCCACCCCAACTCTGTCCTTCTCTTGGCGGTTTTCGCCTACTATTGCGAGGCTCATGTTGGTGTGAAGCCCTCGGTGGCCTTGCTACGCCACTTTTTCTCCCTCCGGGTTTTTGGCGCTCAGGTCTCCGCATGCGCGAGCTTCATTGCATATTCCAGCTCCAACACCATCTTGAAGCTTGGGAAGAGGATCGAAGGCTACGGGAGCAAGTGGGTCATGATGGATGTCGGGCGCCTCCACCCTCGTCTGGTATTGCCCACGGGGCAACCTAAGTCCGTTGACGCATGGTCCCGCATGGAGCTCATAGACCCTCGCGCGAAGGCGGTGTTGAGGAGGATGAACGCGGACTTGAGGCCAAGCAACTTGGGGGCGGCGAAGCTGACCGGGGGCATGCTCCTGAGGGAGTTCTTGGAGCACTGGGTGATTCCGCTCTAGGAGCACTCGCTCCCACTGTAGAGGCTTGGAGGAGCAAACGCTGCCCTGCGCCTGAGCTCCGAGGCCCTGACCGAGGAGGATCTGACTGCGGCCCTCCATTCCTTGGTTGGGGGAGACGTGGCGAGCCTGGTGGGCGCCCCCGTCCCCCTGTTCCTTCGTGACGACTGGGAGCAGGTGGTGAACGCCATGCCCGCCTTCAACGGTGAGGGGCTGGTGCCCGCGGCAGCTCCCGAAGATCTGGCAGTCCTGGCGACGGTGAAATTGTCCTCCGGCAGCTCCAGCGGGGGAAAGGGGGAAGAAGAGGCGGAGGAGGAAGCATCCGACTCGGAGGAGACTGGCGAGGATTGGGGCGAGTCCTTCCCTCGGCGCAGGTCCCAGGCCCTCCGCTCCATGCCGGACGACGACGAGGCCAGCGCTAGGCGAGGAAGGGAGGGCTCTTCCTCGGTCACGAGGAAGGGCAGGTCGAGCCTGGTTCCCCCAGGGTCTGCTCTGGTCCCTGGGGGGTCCAAGGCCAGCTCCATCCCTCCTGACGCGCCTTCTGCTTTCGGGCCCCCCAAGGCTGACCCCCGCTGCAGTCTCTCGGCCTTCAAGTTTGGCCGGAGGTTGCTTGAGTCCACGGACGATGTCCAGTAAGTGCTCGATTCGTGCTCTTGGTTTCTGCTGCTGAGGCTTGACGTTTGCGCTCTTTTACCAGGCTGACACCTGCGGCCAAGAGGTTGAAAGAGGCTTCTGCGGCCTCGCTTGGGGCGAATCCGTCTGCCGGGCCGACGCCTTCGGCTGTTGGGGGAGAGGACGGCGAGGCCCGCGCCCCTCTGACCCAACCGCCCTCGCGAGGCCAACTGGGGCACCCCGGCGAGGAGTCAGCACCCATGGCCCCGCTGGACCTGGAGTCGACTGTGCCCGACGCTGCGTCCATGGGAGCCAAGGCTCAGGAGGTCCCTTCCTGCCAAGCGGTGGTCAAGCTTCCGTCTTCTCTGCCTGCTCCACAGGTTCTTGTCTCTTCTGCTCCCTCCGCCACTGTCTTGGATCAGGTTTCCAATGAGCTGAGCCAACTGCGGGAGGATCTCCTGAGCACGGACCCTCGTCTGGTGGCCGGGCGCCTAGAGTTGGCCTTTGGCTGGGCCCGTTCTGCTGCTTCCGTTCGAGCGGTGCTGAGCTAGGCCGTGTCGTCCTCCGACGAGGAGAAGCGGGCCACTAATCAAGCCAAGGCCGCTCGGGACGCTGCCCTGGGCGACGCTGCAACTGCCCAGGGCCACTGCAAGACTCTTGAGGCCGAGCTGCAAGGCCTGCGCGACGAGCTCACCAAGGAGGTGCACAGCCGCCAGGAGAAGGAGAAGGAGATGAAGGCTAGGGAGGCCGCCGCCAAGGACCCGGACACCAAGCTTGATGACCGCCACAGCCGACTGGAGACGCTAGAGCGGTCGCTGAAGGCGGAGAGGTCCGAGCTGGATGCCAAGGTGAAGGTCCTGACGGAGGACCGGGTGGCCTTCGCGAAGCTGGAGAAGAAGGCTCGTGGCGTACTGAAGACGCTGTATGAGAGCGGCCTGGAGGAGCCGCTGGCTGGTGCGGAGGACGGCCCCGCCAAGCTGCTCCCCTTCCTGGTTGATGCGCTTGAGGACGTCGCGGACGGTGTTGGCCCCACGGTCGAGGCCGAGGCGCGTGCCCTGTCTTCTGCGGTGCTGACGCATGTCCTCATCCATGTCTACCTGCGCGACCCCAACGTCGACTTCGACAGCCTGCTGGAGCCTGTGAGCGGCGACCGTGCTGCTGCCGACGCTGAGGCCGTGAGAGGCCGAGCCGAGGTTTTGCTGGGGAAGTTCCGCTCCCCCAGCGTCCTGCCTGGGTGCGGTGCCGCCGGCCTCGCGACCTCGAGAGGCGAAGCCGTCCAGCGTGACTCCACCACTGGTGACAGCGTTACTGGGGTGTGATCCCTTCGCGACTTCCACCCTGTTTTATTCCTGCACATGTACCATGCCTCACGGAGGCGTTTAAACTTGTGTTTGGCGTTGTGGAACAATCTTATGGCTTGTAATATTTGCTTTGAATTTCCTGGAATTTGCATTTTCCTCTCCTACTTGCTTACGCTCTACGTCGGCAGGGCCCGGCCCTGCGCGTACCTCACCCAGCGTTAGCCCCGACCGGAAACCATGGACGGGACTAAGGAGTAAGGGGCTACGTGGCAAGTTAGGCTCCTGAGTCGCGATGCTCGGGAGTCCCCCTTGACGTGCGAGCAACAAGTAGGGAAGGGGGGAGCGAGGAGTGGATTGATCGTTCTACATCGGCAGGGCCCGGCCCCGCGCGTACCTCACCCATGATATAAGGAAACTTAACCATCTTTGATTAACGAGCTAGTCAAGTAGAGGCATACTAGTGACACTCAGTTTGTCTATGCATTCACACATATACTAAGTTTCCGGTTAATACAATTCTAGCATCAATAATAAACATTTATCATGATATAAGGAAATATAAATAACAACTTTATTATTGCCTCTAGGGAATATTTCCTTCAGTATCCCACTTGCACTAGAGTCAATAATCTAGATTACATTGTAATTATTCTAACACCCATGGAGTCTTGGTGCTGATCATGTTTTGCTCGTGAGAGAGGCTTAGTCAACGGGTCTGCAACATTCAGATCTGTATGTATCTTGCAAATATCTATGTCTCCCCCTTGACGCTCAAACGGGTTTCGTACCTTGGCTCCGCTCTGGGAGTGGCGCGCGACGACCAGGTCCAAGGGACCTGGCTGGGTGGCGTGCGCTCAGACGAGGCCCGAGCGTAGACCCCGTGTCCAGCCCCCTCGTGCGGCACTCCCGAGGGGAGGCGTTGCAATGGTGCCGGACACTGAGCTCTGGGCTCCCTGAGGTTGGTACGTCTATGGGCCGCCCTCAGTTGTTTATCACCAGCGCGGAGCATAGCGCTTCCGTATGTGTACGGGCATAGCCGCTCCTCGGCAGTGTCGTCAGCCAGCGCGGAGCATGGTGCTTCCACTGGTGCGTGGGAGGGGGCTCCCCTCCGGGAGGAGCCCCCGGAGCATGTACAACACCGCCCTGACACGTGGCTGGCACGGTACGGCTAGGAGAGGTGTATCTGGGCACCCGTGAGCCCGCACGGGACTCACGAGGCCATACGTCGAGGCGGGTTGCGCCTGGCTCTCGGCCTTTATCAATTGGTGTGTTCCTGCAGGGTTGTTAGAATGCAAATGCTCTACGTCCTCAGGTCCCGGCCCTCGAGCGATCTTAGCCGCCGCTGGTATGACAGGTCGCGTTGCCGTGGGTCAAGGCCAGGGGTGAGGGCTGGAGAGCGAGTGAGAGCCCATGAGTCGTGATGCTCAGGCGCCCCCCTTTTAACGTGCAAGCGCTTTGCATGACGACAAGCAATAGGTGATAATTAATGGAATCATATTAAGTGTGAAAGAACAACTTCATCCTAAGGTAAATGCTGGAAAAGCAACTGCCGCTGGGTCAGGCCCGAGTGGCGTGGGGATGATGCAGCCCGAGGTGTGCCCCCAACAAGGTAAATAAAGAGCAAAACCAAAATGGATACATGCCGTGGGGGCGGACCCACGCAGCCTGGGAATGGTGCAGCCCTGTGGGCGCTCCCAGCTGAAAGTAGAACTCTGAAAGATGTCACCTGGTGCTGTTGAAGATGAAGTGATGCTGAGGAAGTGAGCGATACGCGGTGAAGACGTCGGCCCTCATGAGCCCCCAGGCCCAGGGGCCTCGGGAGGCTCCGGTGGCACGTGCAGGTCTTCGGGGACCATCGCCACCTCCGCCAGGACCGCGCGATGCCTGATCTCCTGAGCCTTCAGAATGCTCCTCAACATGCGCTGATGTGCGGCGATCGCGCTCGGCAGGCCGAAGGGCATGCGAACGTAGCTGTGAGGTGGTCCCTCGCAGCGCCCTACGGCCGAAGGCCATAGGCGCTCCTGGGACGCAGCTCGGTTGAGCCCTGGTACATCGACGCAGACGCGCAGTCCTCCATCCTCGCCTGGATGTGGGGCCACGGCAGGTAAGAGGCGGCTTCCGCACATGACTCTGGACTCTTGTAGCTCATGGGTGTTCCTTGCGATGAACTCCTGAGGGTTTGGTCTCCTTTGACTTGTACCTTCCTGAGGGAAGCGTGCTTGAAAGCACCCCTCCAAGTGGTGCCCGAGCGCCTTCCCTGCGACCTTGGCAAGGTCGGCGGCTCTCTAAGAGAGAGCCCCCGAGCCCTGCCTGAGGAGGGCGCCGGGCGCGCCTTCCTATGCGTGAGAGGGTGGCGCTCCCTGATCGGGCGCGAATCCTGACGCAATACCTCCGGAGGTGCCTTCCTCCTTGTGGCTCGGGCCAGGTGAGGTCTTCTTCTTCTTGAGGGTCGCCTCGGGAGGCCTCCCGCTCCTGTTATCTGGGTCTTCGATTGCTGCAGCTTGGAACGCACGCTCAAGCGAGCACACTGCGTCCCTTTCTTGACAGGGTACGGTGATGACTCCACCGCTTCCTGGCATCTTGAGGACATTGTAACCATGGTGAGTCACTACCATAAACTTGGATAGGGCTAGGTACCCGAGGATGGCGTTGTACGGCAGGCGGATGTGAGCGTCGTCAAAGTCGATGAGCTCGGTGCGGTAGTTGTTGCGTTGACCGAAGGTGACCGGAAGGCGAACCTGCCCAATTGGAACAGTGGAACCATCGGTGACTCCTGAGAAAGTCTTGGTTGGCTGAAGCTGGTCGTATGGCACTTGGAGATTGTCGAACGTCTCGATGGACATGACGTTGAGTCCTGCCCCGCCATCGATGAGGGTCCTGGTGACCTGCACGTTGCTGATGACTGGGGAGCAAAGCATCGGGAGGATTCCGGCCGTTGCCGCACACTTGAGCTGGTCTGCGGAACTGAACGTGATCGCGCACATAGACCACTTGAGATGCCGCGTGGCCTCAAGCTTGGGAAGGACTGCATTCACCTCGCGAGCAAACTACTTGAAGGTGCGCTGTGAGGCTGGGGCCTGGGCGCCACCCAAGATGCAAGCAATTGCATGCAACTCTTGGAAGCCCCCAGCCCCATCGTCTTGGTGTTGGTCTTCGTTCCTCCTTGGTGGAGGCGGCAGAGGAGGGAGGCCTGTGTTGCCGTGCGGGCGGCCCTCACGAGGCTGTTCCCTCCAGCCTTCTTCGCAAGGCTGGTCCTGCCAGCGGTCCTTGCGAGGGCGGTCACGCAATCCCTGGTGAAGGCCACGGTCTTCCCATCATCAGCCACCTCTTCCTCCTCCTCGGCCATCCCTGGCGAAGGCGTCAGCCGATTCGCCCATCTCGCACGGCTCTGAGCTCTTGACATTCGTTGGGGTTGTGGGTGTGGAGGTCGTGGCACACGCAGTACCGTCCGCCCTTGGATGACTCAGGCTGATCCCTGCCTTGCTTGGTGTCCGGTTCCGCTGCTAGCATGACAACCCCCTTGCGCTTCACATCTTTGGCCTTGAGCTTCTTTTCTTCTGGGTCGGCTGCCGGGAGCTCGAGGAGGGAGAGACGCCCTTCCTCGGCCCTGGCGCACTTGGTCGCCAAGTTGAACAACTCCAGGGATGTGCACAGATCTTCATGGATTGCTAGCTCTTCCTTCATCTTGACGTCGCGCACGCCGTCGGAGAAGGCTGAGATGATAGCTTCTTCAGTTACCTTGGGGATCTTGAGGCGAGCGTAGTTGAAGCACTGGATGTACTTCTGCAGGGTTTCTCCTGGCTGTTGCTTGATGCAGCATAGGTCGCTCACGGCTGGGGGCCGGTCGCGAGTGCCCTGGAAGTTGGCGATGAAGCGGGTGCGCATCTCGCTCCTGGACGAGCTCGTGCCGGGAGCCAGGTTCAGGAGCTAGGTGCGGGCGCCGTCCTTGAGAGCCATGGGGAACCCATTTGCCATGACCTTTTCGTCTCCGTTGGCGGCTACGATGCCCAGCTCGTAGAGCTGCAGGAAATCCGCGGGGTCCGCTGTGCCATCGTAGCAGGGAGGGACGTCAGGCTTGAACTTGCCTGGCCATGTGATGCCGCGCAGGTCGGAGGTGAAGGCGAGGCAGCCCGCCGCGGCCACCGGCGCCCTTTGCTGGTGCTGGGCTTGTTCTTGCGGGTCACCATGCGCCGCCACTTGGAGCAGCGCGAGGTCTTGTCATGGAGGCGCTGGGGCACGATCTTCGCGCGCCGGTGTTGGGAGCGCGCGAGCACCTTCCCGGGGACGTGGGATCTCTTGGCAGCTCCCTTCTTGCTGCGCAGGCGCCAGACGTGGAGGGTCCCGCCCTGGGGCTGCGCGCCTTGGAGCGAAGGCACCTTCTTGGGGAGGAGGTGGCTAAGGCGCCTCCTGATCCTTGCCCCCTGCACGGGATGGAGGGCGAGGCAGCGAGAGGGACCGCAAGGGGGAGCCCCCTGCGGCACTGACGAGCTCGGTGATGCGGGCGAGGCAGTCCTCATAGATGTCGTCGACGGGGCGATAGTGCAGGAGCTCCCGCGCCAAGAGTAGTGAGGCGTGCGCATCCATGGCTGCGCGACAGGCGTGGGACGACGAGCCAGCTGGAGTCAGCGACTGGGTGGCGGTGGCGAGGCCTGCTGCTCGTTCCCCGTCGGGCCGGTGGTGAGGTTTGCAGCGGGCGACGGGGAACGATGAGGGGGCCGCCGACGGGCGCCGTCTGGGCGACGCGAGTGGCGCGAGCAGCCCGGTGCTCGGTGCGAGCCCGACGAGCGTCAGCCATGGACACGACGGAAGATCACACGCGAGCAGCGGAAGAAAGATTCCGGCGCACCCCTACCTGGCGCCCCAAATGTCGGATTTCGGGTTCCGGCAGACCCTTGAGGTTCGAACACTGGGGTGCGCACGAAGATCTCTCCCCTACCAATCTACGTTCGATCCTCTCGTGCGAACTAAGATGAAAATGATGAACAACTCAAGAGACACGAGGTTTATACTGGTTCGGGCCACCGTTGTGGTGTAATACCCTACTCCAGTGTGTCATGTGGTGGATTGCCTCTGGGCCGATGATGGATAGTACAAGGGAAGAACAGCCTCACGAGGGGTGTTCTTGAGCTGATGCGGTGCGTTCTACTTAGTCTCTACTGGGTTTTCTCCTCTCTCTCCCTCTCTCTCTCTCTCTCTCTCTCTCTCTCTTTGTGGAGGCTAGCTCTATTTATAGAGGCCCTGGGCCTCTCCCCGAATAATTGAGCGGGAAGGGCGCCAACAATTGGCCATTTTGAAGGGGAACATCTAGTACAAGTTATCCTGACCAAAGGTGGTCTTCGGCTGCCAAAAGCACTGGTGATGACGCCGTCTTGGGCTCCACGGTGACCTCCGTCCGGCCGTCCGGCTGGTCTTGGTCTCGTTGCACCGGAATGGTAACCTTTGCCTGATACCTTGTCCCGTGCTTACCCCCTTTGCACCAAAGGGGAAACAAGGACCCTGCGTAGGCCGGCGCCCGCTTGGCGCCCGCCTGGCCTTGATCGTCATGGCTTGCGTCATGGGATCCTCGCGAGGTACCCTTGCATTGATCTCTCCGCCTCCTCGCGAGCCTGCCCGATGAGGCTGCTCTTGAGGAAGCTTCCTGTCGTCCGCCCTGCGAGGCTTGGCCCCTCGCGAGGGTCTTGAGCTTGGGCTGAGGAAGATGGGCCGCGCTGGGCCCCCACCTGAGCCACGCCGCAGGCAGGTAAGTCTGGGGACCCCCGTTCCCAGAACGCCGACAAACGAACAAGACCCAAGAGACTTGGACCCTACGTTAAGACACAAAAGAGGAAGCCACGAGGTAGGGGGTGCGCCTACCCCCCAGGCGCGCCCTCCACCCTCATGGGCCCCCTGTTGCTCCACCGACGTACTCCTTCCTCCTATATATACCTACGTACCCCCAAACGATCAAATACGGAGCCAAAACCCTAATTCCACCGCCGTAACTTTCTCTATCCACGAGATCCCATCTTGGGGCCTGTTCCAGAGCTCCGCCGGAGGGGGCATCGATCACGGAGGGCTTCTACATCAACACCATAGCCCATCCGATGAAGTGTGAGTAGTTCACCTCAGACCTACGGGTCCCTAGTTAGTAGCTAGATGGCTTCTTCTCTCTTTTTGGATCTCAATACAATGTTCTTCCCCTCTCTTGTGGAGAACTATTCGATGTAATCTTCTTTTTGCGGTGTGTTTGTTGAGACTGATGAATTGTGGGTTTATGATCAAGTCTGTCGATGAACAATATTTGAATCTTCTCTGAATTCTTTTATGTATGATTGGTTATCTTTGCAAGTCTCTTCGAATTATCAGTTTGGTTTGGCCTACTAGATCGATCTTTCTTGCAATGGGAGATGTCCTTAGCTTTGGGTTCAATCTTGCGGTGTCCTTTCCCAGTGACAGTAGGGGCAGCAATGCACGTATTGTATTGTTGCCATCGAGGATAACAAGATGGGGTTTTCATCATATTGCATGACTTTATCCCTCTACATCATGTCATCTTGCTTAAGGCGTTACTCTGTTTTCATTAACTTAATACTCTAGATGCATGCTGGATAGCGATCGATGAGTGGAGTAATAGTAGTAGATGTTGGCAGGAGTCGGTCTACTTGTCTAGGACGTGATGCCTATATACATGATCATACATATATATTCTCATAACTATGCTCAATTCTGTCAATTGCTCAACAGTAATTTGTTCACCCACCATAGAATACTTATGCTCTCGAGAGAAGCCACTAGTGAAACCTATGGCCCCCGGGTCTATCTTCATCATATTAATCTCCCAATACTTAGTTATTTCCTTTGCTTTTTACTTTGCTCTTATTTTACTTTGCATCTTTATCATAAAAATACCAAAAATATTATCTTATCATATCTATCAGATCTCACACTTGTAAGTGGCCGTGTAGGGATTGACAACCCCTTATCGCGTTGGTTGCGAGGATTTATTTGTTTTGTGCAGGTATGAGGGACTGGCGCGTGGCCTCCTACTAGATTGATACCTTGGTTCTCAAAAACTGAGGGAAATACTTACACTACTTTGCTGCATGATCCCTTCCTCTTCGGGGAAAACCAACACAGTGCTCAAGAGGTAGCAAGAAGGATTTCTGGCGCCATTGCCGGGGAGGTCTACGCAAAAGTCAATATACCAAGTACCCATCACATACCCTTATCTCCTGCATTACATTATTTGACATTTGCCTCTTGTTTTCCTCTCCCCCACTTCACCCTTGCCGTTTTATTCGCCCTCTCTCTATCCTCCCTCTCTTTCTCTATTTGCCTCTTTTTGCCCTCTTGCTTTTTTGTTTGCTTGTGTGTTAGTTTGCTTGCTTGCACTATGGCTCTTCCTAAATTTGGTGATCTTCACCTTAAAAGGTTAGAAGAGATCGAAAGCAATGTCAGGAGTTTTATGGTTTTGCAATTTGAACATAATAGTTTCTTCAGAAACGAGCTTAAGGAACAGAAAAGTTTTATGAGTTTTATGAATAAAGAGCTTTATGATATGTCTAAAGAATTCGATGGTTTAAGATCCCAGATTGCTCGTCTTGAGAAATTGACTGCTGAAATTTCGGATAGGCAGGCTACCTTAGTTAATAGGATGGCCGCTAAACCGGATTGCTATGAAAATAAAGATGAAGATCTAAAAGTTATTGATGTGTCCCCTATTAAATCTTTGTTTTGCAATATGAATCTTGATAATGATGGGACTAAATATGATCCACCTTTACCTAGAAGGCGTTCAAAGAATTCAGAATTTTTTGATCTTGATGCTAAAATTGATAAAAGTGGGATTGAAGAAATTAAAACCCTAGATTTTTCTAAACCCACTATTATGGATTTCAAGGAATTTAACTATGAAAATTTCTCTTTGATTGATTGTATTTCCTTGTTGCAATCCGTGTTAAGTTCTCCTTACACTTATAGTCAAAATAAAGTGTTTACTAAACATATCGTTGATGCCTTGATGCAATCTTATGAGGAAAAACTTGAATTGGAAGTTTCTATCCCTAGAAAACTCTATGATGAGTGGGAAGCAACTATTAAAATTAAAATTAAATATCATGAATGCTATGCTTTATGTGATTTGGGTGCTAGTGTTACCACGATTCCAAAGACTTTGTGATTTGTTAGGTTTCCGTGATTTTGATGATTGCTCTCTAAACTTGCACGTTGCAGATTCCACTATTAAGAAACCTATGGGAAGAATTAATGATATTCTTATTGTTGCAAATAGGAATTATGTGCCCGTAGATTTTATTGTTCTTGACATAGATTGCAATCCTTCATGTCCTATTATTCTTGGTAGACCTTTCGTTAGAACGATTGGTGCAATTATTGATATGAAGGAAGGAAATATTATATTCCAATTTCCATTAAGGAAAGGTATGGAACACTTTCCTAGAAAGAAAATTAAATTAACTTATGAATCTATTACGAGAGCCACTTATGGATTGCCTACCAAAGATGGCAATACCTAGATCTATCCTTGTTTGTTATGGCTAGCTAGGGGCGTTAAACGATAGCGCTTGCTGGGAGGCAACCCAATTTTATTTTTATTCCTTGCTTTTTGGTCCTGTTTAGTAATAAATAATTTATCTAGCCTCTGATTTGGTTGTGTTTTTTGTGTTTAATTAGTGTTTGTGCCAAGTAGAATCGTTGGGAAGACTTGGGGAAAGTCTTGCTACACTTGCTGTAAAAAACAGAAACTTTAGCGCTCACGAGAACTGCTGCTATTTTTATTTGAAAAGTGATATTTAGTTAATTATTTTTGAATATGATTAACAGATAAATTCCTCATGTCCAGAAATTTATTTTAGAATTTTTGGGGTTCCAGATCTTGCGCTAGCTACAGATTACTACAGACTGTTCTGTTTCTGACAGATTCTGTTTTTCATGTGTTGTTTGCTTATTTTGATGAATCTATGTGTCGGGGGACTAATCCACGAGCACCTATGGGACCGGCGGACCGAGTCCCTTTCGGTTCGGCGGGGGCGAGGGTCACACGAAGAGCGGATCGAGGCGAAGCACATGAGCAGTTTACCCAGGTTCGGGCCTCACGGATGCGTAAAACCCTACTCCTGCTTTGTGGTTTGTATTGAGTTCTTGCTCGGGAGCGCGGAGTGCTAACGTACACCCCAGAAGCCAACGAGACCGAGCGTGAGTGTTCTCTTTCTCCCGCCTCCCCCTCTCTATGTTGCGCATGGGCCTCCTTTTATATGCTCAAGGGGTCACCGACAGGTGGCAACGTAGACAAGGGTAAAAATGGAAAGGTGTTGCGGTTGGTACAGCTACATGCTACAGTGTATCATACCTAACCCTAACGGCAGGGGACCAGGGCATTAAATGCCTGTCTGCATCGCCTAAATAGTGCAAAAGGGACCATCAGGGACGCCACCGCTCGCCACGATGGCAATCTTGTTAGTGTCGCTTGCCACCGTGCACCGCTGGCTGCACAGCCTCCCGCCACGTACGCCTGGAAGGGTCCCAGAGCGACACGTTGGCGGATGTGCTGGAGCGCGGGCACAGAGTGGTGGCTTGCCGCGGCAAGCGCCTTGCCGCGGTCGTTGTCTTGTCGCGTCCGGGAGCTTGTCGCTCACCGGGCCTTGCCGGGATGCGTGGCGCGTCGCGGCAAGTTCCTTGAGATGCCTTGGTTGGCCTTCCCGGCAAGCTCCTCTTGCCGGGGTCTTGTCTCCTTGGCTTGGATACTTTGTCCTTGAATGGCTCCAAAGGAACCACGGAGGACCTTGGCGGTCACCCGGCAAGCCTTGCCGCGGGATGCTGCGACTGCCCGTGCACAAGTTCGGGATACTAGGGTACCCCTACTCTAGTACACCGACAGGAGCCCCCGGGCCTGGGCCATACACGGTGCCGAGCGCTGTTGGGCCAGGCCCAAAACAGGGCACGGGCACGCGCGGCCTGGGTTACGCCGTATCTCTCCCCGTATCCACCGCGCCCTCGCCGAACGGCACACGTTGAATGCGGCGTCGTGGGAGAGATCGTGGGTGGTTTCTTTATTCGGAAAGGCGGAGCGTCCGCCCCCTCCCTCTTTATAAGCATGGGAAACAGGGGTAGTTCGCCCATTCGCCGGTTGCTACTCCAATCTCGGAAACCTCCGCCGCTCCCTCGTCTTCCCAAAGCTGAAAGAGAGTAGCACCCCGCCCCCCATCGCCACCAGAACCACCAACGCCGTCGACCTCCCCCACCACTTCCGCCATGGCTCCGAGAGCCGACAAAGGGAAGGTTGTGAAGTCGACCGAG
>NC_041388.1:666783971-666820275 GCF_002162155.2 Triticum dicoccoides | reverse complement strand
AGCTGAGGGAGAATTACTACCTCTTCTGGTCGACGGAGACGCGAGCGCATCCGCGCACTAAGGTACTTCCAGCCGCCGCTTGGAAAATGGCTCCAAATGGATATCCTTTCTTTGCTGACATCTGACTGTTGGTTTGTGTAGGAGCAGAGCAGCCCCACCAGGAGCGCCCGGAGGCCGCCCCCGAAATGCCAAGGGAGAGTCCTCTGGCAAGGGAGAGTTCTCCGGCAAGGGACAGCACCAGCGTCCCCCCGGCGGCGGAGACTAGGACTGCCGAACCCAGTATAGGTAATCTTCTCTTCAAAGCTTCCCTTGGGTTCTTCTTCTTTTTGGGTATTTGCTTGACTTTTCTCACTTTTCCGGCCATCAGACCCATCTGCTGCGGAGCCGATGGAGACCGAGGTTGCTGCCGACGACGCCGCTGCCACTGCCACTGAAGAAGCAGCCGACGCTGATGATCCCGCCGGCGACGAGGCCGCCAAAGCTGCCGCCGCAGCAGCTGGCGAGGGGTCTGGCGATCGCACTGACGGCCCTGATGCCGCAGGAGCGCCAGGCGCTACGTCAACCGCCGACCCGTCCGCCGCTGCCGCAGCGCCAGGCTCCGAAGAGCCCCAGCCAGGCGTCTACTTGAAGGCCGGCAATGGCGTCTTCATCAACCTCCCCTGGGCGTCAAGCTCCAGGGCGCCGGTCGAGGGAGAGAGCTTTGATGGAGAGGTGCTCGCCTCCGCTGGGCTGACGCTAGTTGATGCGCCGAGCAGCAGCAGCGGCGAGCCTGAGGAGGAGCAGCTGATGCGGAAGCTGTTGTCGCTCTACCGCGCGCGGCAAGCCAAGCTGGAATCCCGCGAGGCGCTTGTCACGAAGGCGGGAGTGGACATCGAGAAGCGTGCAGAGGAGCTCCGGGGTCTCAACCAGGAAGCTCTCCGGTCCCTGGCAGAGGAGCGGGAGCAACTCGCCGAAGAGCAGAAGGCCTTCTTCCTCGAGAAGGCCGAAGTTGAAGAGCAACAGCGGCTTGCCGCTGAGAAGCTGTCTGCGCAGGAGGGCGAGCTGGTGCAGCGGAAAGTTAATCTCGACAGCCACGAGGAGGAGCTTGCCGCGCGTGAGCAAAAATTTGGCGGAGCCCTTAAGCAAGCAGAGGATGCCGCCGCAGTTGCCGAGGCCGCCAAGAAGGAGCTGGAGACGAAGGTAGCGCAGCTGGAGGTCGATCTCAAGGCGAGTTGTGAAGAGCTTGCCGCGCTCAAGCGTGAGCGGGAGAAGGACGCCCACAGCAACTCAGAGCTGCAGGTTCGTCTCGCCGAGAAGGGCAAAGAGCTTAGCGCCGCCAAGGACTCCAATGCAGATCTTGAGTTGAAGCTGACCACTTTGACCAAGACGCTGGACGGCGCCAGGGAGGAGGAGGTGGCCTTGAAGGAGGAGATCAAGGCCGACAAGGCGCTGCTGGCGAGTGCTGCCGCCGCCCAGAATGCTTTTAGGGAGAATGTGGAGCACTGGACGTAGGGTCTCGTGAAAGCTGCCGCAGATATCGACAGGGAGCTGGCGTAGCTGGGGGTGGAGGATCTCGGGTATCCCTCTGATGAGAACTTCCAACCCAGCGCCAAGCTCACCTTGTTCTTCAAAGGCGTGGCGACGGCCCTCTAGCGGCTCCGGGAGAAGATCCCAAAGCAGCTGGCCGACGAGTCGCGCAAGATCTGCGCGGGAGCTCTTCAAAAGGTGTTGGTGAAGGTGGCCTTTGGCAACCCGGGCCTCAACCTCACCAACGTCCTCAAGACCCTGCCGCCGGATGCGGATCTGGAGGCGCTCAAGACCCTTGTCGCACCCATTGTGGACAAGGTGAGCGGGATCAAGAGGATTGAGGGCGATCGTGTAGACTAGGCCACCCGTTTTCTTCTTTTCTTGTCGCTGCTAGTCATGTTATGAGAACAATCTGTTAGAGCCGCGACAAGCTACCTTGTAATATAACTCTATTCCGGGTAATGATTGCAATGTTATTCCCTTTACTTGATTCCTCCCTTTGTATGTTTTTGCCCTACGCTTTTAGGGAACTTGCCGGTGCAGGCACCTTAGCCGCGAGCGCTGAGTGCGAGATGTCAGCAGCCTGCTGGCGGTGCCGCCACCGACAAGAAACCTTGTCGCAACTAGTCGCAGCTCACTTAAGTTGTTGAGAGGACTCGAAACAAAGTAAGGGCGCAACTAGCTACGAGTTGGTTCCTCCGCGCATAGTTTTTCCATACAAAGTGCGGTCGTTCAAGGGAGATAACTTAAAAATTTAAAAAATCTGATTGCTCAAACTTTGGCAACTTAGCTTTTCTGTTGCTTGCTTCCCGGTAAGGCGAAACTTTCTTGAACGATGCCTGGTCCATACTATTATCTTCTCCTTTCCCCCCCGGCAAACCTGTGGGCGAGGGAACCTTCCTTTCCTTGAGAAAAAAGAAAAAGGAGAAAATAAAGATATGGAGCCTTACGGCTCGTTATTGCTTACCGGGGAGTAGGTGCTGCACAAAGTGTCAGATCACATATGCAAAAAATAGAAAGCATGAAATTGACAAGATGTGCGGAGCATATGAGCTTTACTTATGCACGGGGTCTGCGCCCGGCTTTGTACAAAGGATTACATGCAACAGCAGCAAGACTTGTACAAAAGGTGGTTGCCGGAACAGGTTCCGGCAACCGCGCCTTACGGGTAAAACTTACGAAGATGCTCAGTGTTCCAGGAATTGCTCACCGGAATGCTATCTTCGGTCTCAAGGCGGACAGCGCCAGGCCTAGTGACTCGTTTCACCCAGTAAGGGCCTTCCCACTTCGGTGTTAACTTGTTGGAATTCTTGGCAGACTGAACACGCCGAAGAACAAGGTCGCCTTCCTCGAGATTTCTGGCGTTAACTTTGCGGCTATGGTAGTGGCGCAAAGCTTGCTGGTAGCGAGCAGCTCGTACAGCAGCCTGAAGACGGTCTTCCTCAAGGAGTAGCGTGTCATCTTGTCACAGCTGCTCTTGCTCAAGCTCATCATAAGCAAGCACTCGAGGTGACCCGTATAGGAGTTCCATGGGGAGAACTGCCTCTACTCCATAGACTAGAGCGAAAGGTGTCTGACCAGTGGCTCGATTTGGCGTCGTCCTGATCGACCAAAGAACCACCGGCAGCTCCTCGATCCAGTTTCTTCCGCACTTGTGCAGCCTGTCGAAAGTCCTGGTCTTGAGCCCACGCAGCACTTCAGCATTTGCCCTCTCCGCTTGACCGTTGCTTCTCGGGTGAGCAACAGAAGCGAAGCAGACCTTGGCGCCAAGATCTTGGACGTACTGCATGAAGGTGCGGCTCGTGAATTGAGTACCGTTGTCGGTGATTATCCTGTTAGGGATCCCGAAGCGGCAAACAATCGACCTGAAGAACTTGACTACTGACTGTGCTGTCACCTTCCTCACTGCTTCCACTTCCAGCCACTTTGTGAACTTGTCGATTGCAACGTACAAGTACTCAAAGCCCCCGACTGCTCAGGGAAAGGGGCCGAGGATGTCGAGCCCCCAGACCGAAATGGCTAGGATAAAGGGATCGTCTGGAGAGCTTGAGCCGGTTGGTGTATCTTCTTGGAATGGAACTGGCACGCTTCACACTTGGTTACTTGTGCAGTTGCATCCTGGAGGGCTGTCGGCCAAAAGAAACCTTGCCGCAATGCTTTGCCGGCAAGTGCTCTTGTGCCAATGTGGTGACCACATATGCCTCCATGTCTCTCTGCCAACAGCTTTTGTCCATCTTCCCGGTGAATACACTTCAATTTCACACCGTTGAGTCTTCTTCTGTATAGTGTGTTGTCGACAAACTGGTACATACTTGACTGCCGGGATACTCTTTCCGCTTCTTCTTGCTCTTCGGGAAGTTCTCCTGTCTGAAGGAAATGGACAATCTGATGTGTCCATGCTAGAGCTTGTGGCTCGACAACAAGGACTAAAGGCAAATCTGCTGCTGCGGGAACATCTTCTTCTATGGCAAGAACCTGCGGCTCTGCTAGAGGTTGACGTTCCCCGGCAAGCTTGCCGGAGCAAAACTTGTCGGGAGCTTCTGCTTCAACGGAACAAACCCTAGGCCTTGCCGGAGCAGACTGCTCCTTAGCGCTCTTGGCGTTGATCTTGGGGACCTTCTTGGCGGCGGCTTCGGGAAGCTCTGCCAGAAAATAGTCACCAGAAATCAACTTCCTCTTCTTGCTCTGTCCAGTTGATGGCGTTACAGACGGTTGAGTCAGCTTGAGCACAAAGATCCATGGTTCCACAGGTAACTTAAGTGCGGCGCACTTTGATAGGCCATCGGCAATGGCGTTCTGAGCTCTTGGAACATGCTCCATCTGTAGGCAGTCAAAGTGCTCTTCTAGCTTTCTCACTTCGTCGACGTAGGCTTCCATCAACGGACTCTGATAGCTCTTGTTCACTTGGCGGACGACAAGCTGCAAGTCACCCCTGACAATGAGCTTCTTGATCCCAAGGTCTGCCGCGATCCTGAGACCGGCAAGCAAGCCTTCATACTCTGCAGTATTGTTTGTTGCTTGCTCCTTGGGAAAGTGCATCTGGACTACGTACTTGAGGTGCTCTCCGGTGGGTGCGACAAGCAGCATGCTAGCGCCGGCGCCTTGCAGCGAAAAGGCACCATCAAAGTACATCAGCCACTCTTTGCTTGCTTCCTCGACAGGGATGCTCATTTCTGGAATTTCTTCATCTGGTGTTGGCGTCCATTCTGCTATGAATTCTGCCAATGCTTTGCTTTGGATAGTTGAAGTACTCTCAAACTTGAGGCCAAAGCTTGACAGTTCCAGTGCCCAATCAACAATCCTGCCTGTCGCTTCTGGATTCTATAGTATCCTCTTAAGCGGAAATCGAGTGAAAACTGTGATCTCATGTGCTTGGAAGTAATGGCGCAGCTTTCTCGAGGCCATGAGAAGGCCGAAAAGCAATTTCTGCACGCCAGAGTACCTTGACCTAGCCCCCTGCAGAAGGGAACTGACAAAGTAAACTGGGCGTTGTACCATTCTCTTCTGTATCTCCTCGCGCGTCTGCGCAGATCCATCCTTGTCGGGACCAGAGCTTGTCAGGGAAGCCCCCTGCTTGTCACTGGATGCGCCTGCCGTGGTTGCTGGCTCATCATCCGCCTCCCTCTCTGCTACTAACGCAACACTAACCACTTGATTGGTTGCCACTATATACAGCATCAACTTCTCTTGTGGCTTAGGTGCGACAAGTGTTGGAGTGGAGGACAGGTATCTCTTCAAGTCTTGCAGCGCAGCCTCCGCTTCCGGAGTCCATTTCATTGGACCTTCCTTTTTCAATATTTTGAAAAATGGCAGGGCGCGCTCAGCAGACCTAGAGATAAACCTGCTGAGAGCAGCCACGCAACCGGCAAGTCTTTGTACATCCTTGACGTGCTTTGGTGCTTCAATCTGCTTAATGGCCTTGATCTTGTCGGGATTGGTTTCGATTCCCCGCTGAGACACGAAGAACCCGAGAAGCTTGCTGGAGGGGAAACCAAACACATACTTCTTGGGGTTGAGCTTGAGGCTGATCTTGCGCAGATTTGCAAAGGTCTCGTCTAAATCTTGAATCAGAGTTGCCTTGTCCTTGCTCTTGACCACTAGGTCATCCATGTAGGCTTCCACATTTCTGTGTATTTGTGGCTCAAGAGCGACATGGACTACCCTTGCAAATGTTGAACCAGCATTTTTTAAACCGAAAGGCATCCGTATGAAATAGTACGTGCCACATGGAGTGATGAATGCGGTCTTCTCCTCATCCTCTTCTGCCATGAAGATCTGATGGTATCCTGAGTATGCGTCAAGAAATGAAAGCAAGTCACATCCGGCCGTGGATTCAACAATCTGGTCAATGCGCGGCAAAGGAAATTGGTCTTTGGGACAAGCTTTGTTAACATCGGTAAAGTTGATACAAAGTCTCCATTTCCCGTTCGCCTTGCGCACGACTACAGGATTGGCCAACCACGTAGGATGGAGCACTCCTCTGACAACTTCTTGATCTCTTCTGCGATGAATTCTTGGCGCACCACTGCTTGCTTCCTGACCTTCTGCTTGACGGGCCGCGCATGAGGACAAACGGCAAGATGGTGCCGAATTACTTTCCTGGGTACACCGGGGATGTCAGACGGTTGCCACGCAAACACGTCAACGTTCACCCGCAGGAAAGCAATGAGCGCGCTTTCCTATTTAGGGTTGAGAGTGGCACTGATGGTGAAGGTACCACCAGTGCCGTCCTCCTTGGCGGACACCTTCTTGGTCTCTGGCGGAGCTGCCATTGTCTTCTTACACTTGCCGGTGGAGCTCGATGGTGCGTCCTCGACGGTAGCGCAGCACTTCGAAGAGGTGCGCTTGCCGGAGTGGGCATCAGAACTCTTGCCGGACTTGGTCTTCTTATTCCCCCCGGGAGCTTCAACGGCAGGTGACTTGCGATCTGTTGCGGCTGCGGCTTCCCGGTAGATCTTGTCGGCACATATAAGAGCATCCTTCTTGTCGCCAGGGACAGAGATGACGCTTATCGAGCCTGGAATCTTCAGCATGTTGTATGCGTAGTGAGAGGCTGCCATGAACTTGGCGAGTGCTGGACGGCCGAGTATCCCATTGTAAGGCAATGGAAAATTGGCAACATCAAAAGTGACCCTCTCAGTCTTGAAGTTTACCTCGCTGCCAAATGTTACTGGCAACGTGACCTTCCCCTTCGGCTTGCTCCTTCCCGGGTTGATTCCTTGGAATGTGCCAGTCTCTTCAAGCTTGCTGTCAGGGATCTGGAGTTTCTGGAGTACAACGGAGGAGATCAGGTTCAAGCCGGCCCCGCCATCAACTAGCATCTTAGTGACCTTGAGGTTGTGGATAGTTGGTGAAACCAACATCGGCAAGCACCCGACCGCAGTTGTGCGATCAGGGTGGTCCTCAATATCAAAGATGATAGGCATGCCGGACCATTTCAGAAGCTTGCATGACTCGACAGGTGGTTCCGCCACATTGACTTCCCGCACCCACTGCTTGAGTTGGCGGTGCGAAGTATGCAGAGAAGCACCGCCGTCAACGCACAAGACCTCTGTGGCTTTCTGGAACTCCTGCTCACTGGTCTCGACACCATCCATGTCTTCGTCGTCGTCATCATCTTCATCCTTGTCGCGGCCGCGGGGAGGTCTGTCTCCTTGCCGCTGCTTGGCCTTGCCGCGGCGTCCTCCTCGGCCGGCGCGCTTCTTGCCGGATTCTCCAGCGCCTCCTTAGGCCCTCACCTTGTCGCGCCAAAGATGTCGGGGACTAATCCACGAGCACCTATGGGACCGGCGGACCGAGTCCCTTTCGGTTCGGCGGGGGCGAGGGTCGCACGAAGAGCAGATCGAGGCGAAGCACACGAGCAGTTTACCCAGGTTCGGGCCGCACGGATGCGTAAAACACTACTCTTGCTTTGTGGTTTGTATTGAGTTCTTGCTTGGGAGCACGGAGTGCTACCGTACACCCCAGCAGCCAACGAGACCGAGCGTGAGTGTTCTCTTTCTCCCGCCTCCCCCTCTCTATGTTGCGCATGGGCCTCCTTTTATATGCTCAAGGGGTCACCGACAGGTGGCAACGTAGACAAGGGTAAAAATGGAAAGGTGTTGCGGTTGGTACAGCTACCTGCTACAGTGTATCATACCTAACCCTGACGGCAGGGGACCAGGGCATTAAATGCCCATCTGCGTTGCCTAGATAGTGCAAAAGGGACCGTTAGGGACGCCACCGCTCGCCACGATGGCAATCTTGTTAGTGCCGCTTGCCACCGCGCACCGCTGGCTGCACAGCCTCCCGCCACGTACACCTGGAAGGGTCCCAGAGCGACACGTTGGCGGATGTGCTGGAGCGCGGGCACAGAGTGGTGGCTTGCCGCGGCAAGCGCCTTGCCGCGGTCGTTGTCTTGTCGCGTCCGGGAGCTTGTCGCTCACCAGGCCTTGCCGGGACGCGTGGCGCGTCGCGGCAAGTTCCTTGAGATGCCTTGGTTGGCCTTCCCGGTAAGCTCCTCTTGCTGGGGTCTTGTCTCCTTGGCTTGGATACTTTGTCCTTGAATGGCTCCAAAGGAACCATGGAGGACCTTGGCAGTCACCCGGCAAGCCTTGCCGCGGGATGCTGCGACTGCCCGTGCACAAGTTCGGGATACTAGGGTACCCCTACTCTAGTACACCGACACTATGGCTAGTAAAGTAGTTTATAAACCATAGAGAAGTTTTAATACAGTAGGTTTAACACCAATATAAATAAATAATGAGTTCATTACAGTACATTGAAGTGGTCTTTTGTTTTCTTTCGCTAACGGAGCTCATGAGATTTTCTACTTTGAGTTTTGTGTTGTGAAGTTTTCAAGTTTTGGGTAAAGATTTGTTGGATTATGGAACATGGAGTGGCAAGAGCCTAAGCTTGGGGATGCCCATGGCACCGCCAAGATAATCTAAGGACACCTAAAAGCCAATGCTTGGGGACGCCCCGGAAGGCATCCCCTCTTTCGTCTACTTCTATCAGTAACTTTACTTGGAGCTATATTTTTATTTACCACATGATATGTGTTTTGCTTGGAGCGTCTTGTATTATTTAAGTCTTTATTTTTTACTTTGCCACAATCATACTTTCTACACACACCTTTTTGAGAGAGGCACTCATGATTCGGAAATTGTTAGAATACTCTATGTGCTTCACTTATATCTTTTGAGTTATATAGTTTTTGCTCTAGTGCTTCACTTATATCTTTTAGAGCACGTTGGTAGATTTGTTGTATAGAAACTTTTGTTCTCTCATGCTTCACTTAGATTATTTTGAGAGTCCTACAAAACAGCATGGTAATTTTCTTTAATTATGTTAGGCATTCAAGATTAATAATAAAATTTTCTTACGAGTGTGTTGAATACTATGACAAGTTTGAAGTTTGAAACTTGATAATTGTTTTGAGATATGGAGATGGTGATATTAGAGTCGTGCTAGTTGAGTAGTTGTGAATTTGAGAAATACTTCCGTTGCTAACATTTGCAACTCGAAAGGGACTACAGATTAAGCGAACACTGGCAAAGGACGAGGTGGCGATGCACGTGGGAAATGGTTCCAAAGTCGATGTGATCGCGGTCGGCACGCTACCTCTACATCTACCTTCGGGATTAGTTTTAGACCTAAATAATTGTTATTTGGTGCCAGCGTTGAGCATGAACATTATATCTGGATCTTGTTTGATGTGAGACGGTTATTCATTTAAATCAGAGAATAATGGCTGTTCTATTTATATGAGTAATATCTTTTATGGTCATGCACCCTTGAAGAATGGTCTATTTTTGATGAATCTCGATAGTAGTGATACACATATTCATAATGTTGAAGACAAAAGATGCAGAGTTGATAATGATAGTGCAACTTATTTGTGGCACTGCCGTTTAGGTCATATCGGTGTAAAGCGCATGAAGAAACTTCATACTGATGGACTTTTGAAATCACTTGATTATGAATCATTTGGTACTTGCGAACCATGCCTCATGGGCAAGATGATCAAAACGCCGTTCTCCGGTACTATGGAGAGAGCAACGAATTTGTTGGAAATCATACATACAGATGTATGTGGTCCGATGAATATTGAGGCTCGTGGCAGATATCATTATTTTCTCACCTTCACAGATGATTTAAGCAGATATGGGTATATCTACTTAATGAAACATAAGTCTGAAACATTTGAAAAGTTCAAAGAATTTCAGATTGAAGTTGAAAATCATCGTAACAAGAAAATAAAATTTCTACGATCTGATCATGGAGGAGAATATTTGAGTTACGAGTTTGGTCTACATTTGAAACAATGCGGAATAGTCTCGCAACTCACGCCACCCAGAACACCACAGCGTAATGGTGTGTCTGAACGTTGTAATCGTACTTTACTAGATATGGTGCGATCTATGATGTCTCTTACAGATTTACCGCTATCGTTTTGGGGTTATGCTTTAGAGACGGCCGCATTCACGTTAAATAGGGTACCATCGAAATCCGTTGAGACGACGCCTTATGAACTGTGGTTTGGCAAGAAACCAAAGTTGTCGTTTCTGAAAGTTTGGGGCTGTGATGCTTATGTGAAAAAGCTTCAACCTGATAAGCTCAAACCCAAATCGGAGAAATGTGTCTTCATAGGATACCCAAAGGAAACTGTTGGGTACACCTTCTATCACAGATCCGAAGGCAATACTTTCGTTGCTAAGAATGGATCCTTTCTAGAAAAGAAGTTTCTCTCGAAAGAAGTGATTGGGAGGAAAGTAGAACTTGATGAGGTAAATGTACCTTCTCCCTTATTGGAAAGTAGTACATCGCAGAAACCGGTTTCTGTGACACCTACACCAATTAGTGAGGAAGCTAATGATAATGATCATGAAACTGCAGATCAAGTTACTACCGAACCTCGTAGATCAACCATAATGAGATCCGCACCAGAGTGGTATGGTAATCCTGTTCTGGAAGTCATGCTACTAGATAATGATGAACCTACGAACTATGAAGAAGCCATGGTGAGCCCAGATTCCGTAAAATGGCTAGAAGCCATGAAATCTAAGATGGGATCCATGTATGAGAACAAAGTGTGGACTTTGTTTGACTTGCCCATTGATCGGCAATCAATTGAGAATAAATGGATCTTCAAGAAGAAGACTGACGCTGACCGTAATGTTACTGTCTACAAAGCTCGACTTGTTGCAAAAGGTTTTCGACAAGTTCAAGGGATTGACTACGATGAGACCTTCTCACCCGTAGCGATGCTTAAGTCTGTCCGAATCATGTTAGCAATTGCCGCATTTTATGATTATGAAATTTGGCAAATGGATGTTAAAATTGCATTCCTGAATGGATTTCTGGAAGAAGAGTTGTATATGATGCAGCCAGAAGGTTTTGTCGATCCAAAGGGAGCTAACAAAGTGTGCAAGCTCCAGCGATCCATTTATGGACTGGTGCAAGCCTCTCAGAGTTGGAATAAACGCTTTGATAGTGTGATCAAAGCATTTGGTTTTGTATAGACTTTTGGAGAAACCTGTATTTACAAGAAAGTGAGTGGGAGCTCTGTAGCATTTCTAATATTATATGTGGATGACATATTATTGATTGGAAATGATATAGAATTTCTGGATAGCATAAAGGGATATTTGAGTAAGAGTTTTTCAATGAAAGACCTCGGTGAAGCTGCTTACATATTGGGCATTAAGATGTATAGAGATAGATCAAGATGCTTAATTGGACTTTCACAAAGCACATACCTTGACAAAGTTTTGAAGAAGTTCAAAATGGATTAGCCAAAGAAAGGGTTCTTCCTTGTGTTACAAGGTGTGAAGTTGAGTAAGACTCAATGTCCGACCACCGCAGAAGATAGAGAGAATATGAAAGATGTTCCCTATGCTTCAACCATAGGCTCTATCATGTATGCAATGCTGTGTACCAGACCTGATGTGTGCCTTGCTATAGGTCTAGCAGGGAGGTACCAAAGTAATCCTGGAGTGGATCACTGGACAGCGGTCAAGAACATCCTGAAGTACCTGAAAAGTACTAAGGATATGTTTCTCATATATGGAGGTGACAAAGAGCTCATCGTAAATGGTTACGTTGATGCAAGCTTTGACACTGATCTGGGCGATTCTAAATCACAAACCGGATACGTGTTTATATTGAACGGTGGAGCTGTCAGTTGGTGCAGTTGTAAACAAAGCGTCGTGGCGGGATCCACATATGAAGCGGAGTACATAGCTGCTTTGGAAGCAGCAAATGAAGGAGTCTGGATGAAGGAGTTCATATCCGATCTGTCATACCTAGTGCATCGGGTCCAATGAAAATCTTTTGTGACAATACTGGTGCAATTGCCTTGGCGAAGGAATCCAGATTTCACAAGAGAACCAAGCACATCAAGAGATGCTTCAATTCCATTCGGGATTTAGTCCAAGTGGGAGACATAGAAATTTTCAAGATACATACGGATCTGAATGTCCCAGACCCGCTGACTAAGCCTCTTCCACGAGCAAAACATGATCAGCACCAAGGCTCCATGGGTGTTAGAATCATTACTGTGTAATCTAGATTATTTACTCTAGTGCAAGTGGGAGACTGAAGGAAATATGCCCTAGAGGCAATAATAAAGTTATTATTTATTTCCTTATATCATGATAAATGTTTATTATTCATGCTAGAATTGTATTAACCGGAAACATAATACATGTGTGAATACATAGACAAATAGAGTGTCACTAGTATGCCTCTACTTGACTAGCTCGTTGATCAAAGATGGTTATGTTTCCTAACCATAGACATGAGTTGTCATTTGATTAACGGGATCACATCATTAGGAGAATGATGTGATTGACTTGACCCATTCCATTAGCCTAGCACTTGATCATTTAGTTTGTTGCTATTGCTTTCTTCATAACTTATACATGTTCCTATGACTATGAGATTATGCAACTCCCGTTTATCGGAGGAACACTTTGTGTGCTACCAAACGTCACAACATAACTGGGTGATTATAAAGGTGCTCTATAGGTGTCTCCGAAGTTACTTGTTGGGTTGGCGTATTTCGAGATTAGGATTTGTCACTCCGATTGTCGGAGAGGTATCTCTGGGCCCTCTCAGTAATGCACATCACTTAAGCCTTGCAAGCATTGCAACTAATAAGTTAGTTGTGGGATGATGTATTATGGAACGAGTAAAGAGATTTGCCAGTAACGAGATTGAACTAGGTATTGAGATACCGACGATCGAATCTCGGGCAAGTAACATACCGATGACAAAGGGAACAACGTATGTTGTTATGCGGTCTGACCGATAAAGATCTTCGTAGAATATGTGGGAGCCAATATGAGCATCTAGGTTCCGCTATTGGTTACTGACCGGAGACATGTCTCGCTCATGTCTACATAGTTCTCGAACCCGTAGGGTCCGCACGCTTAAAGTTTCGATGACGATTGTATTATGATTTTGTGTGATTTGATGTACCGAAGGTAGTTCAGAGTCCCGGATGAGATCAGGGACATGACGAGGAGTCTCGAAATGGTTGAGGCGTAAAGATCGATATATTGGACGACTATATTCGGACATTGGAAAGGTTCCGAGTGATTCGGGTATTTTCGGTGGTACCGGGGAGTTACGGGAATACGAGGAAGAAGTAATGGGCCTCATGGGCCAAGTGGTGGAAGAGAGGAGGCAGGGCGTGTGGCCCCCCTA
Organism: Triticum dicoccoides; assembly: GCF_002162155.2. Lineage (NCBI taxonomy): Eukaryota > Viridiplantae > Streptophyta > Magnoliopsida > Poales > Poaceae > Triticum > Triticum dicoccoides. The sequence goes on along the minus strand of NC_041388.1, from coordinate 666,807,078 downwards.
GCCCAAACCGAATTGGACTAGGGGGCCGGCCCCCCTTTCCTCCTTTTCCTCCTTCTCCTTCCTTCTCCTTCTCCTCCTTCCTTTCCTCCTCCTAGTAGGAGTAGGAAAGGGGAGTCCTACTCCTACTAGGAGGAGGACTCCTCCTCCTGGCGCGCCCATAGAGGGCCGCCCGGCCTCCCCCTTGCTCCTTTATATACAGGGGCAGGGGGGCACCTCTAGACACACAAGTTGATCAGTTGATCTCTCCCAGTCGTGTGCGGTGCCCCCTCCACCATATTCGACCTCGGTCATATCGTAGCGGTGCTTAGGCGAAGCCCTGTGTCGGTAGCAACATCATCACCGTCACCACGCCGTCGTGCTGACGGAACTCTCCCGTGAAGCTCTACTGGATCAGAGTTCGCGGGACGTCATCGAGCTGAACGTGTGCTGAACTCGGAGGTGCCGTGCGTACGGTACTTGGATCGGTCGGATCGTGAAGACGTATGACTACATCAACCGCGTTCAGCTAACGCTTCCGCTTCCGCTTTCGGTCTACGAGGGTACCTAGACAACACTCTCCCCTCTCGTTGCTATGCATCACCATGATCTTGCGTGTGCGTAGGAATTTTTTTGAAATTACTACGTTCCCCAACACATAGTTAGTAGCTAGATGGCTTCTTCTCTCTTTTTGGATCTCAATACAATGTTCTCCCCCTCTCTTGTGGAGAACTATTCGATGTAATCTTGTTTTTGCGGTGTGTTTGTTGAGACCGATGAATTGTGGGTTTATGATCAAGTCTATCTATGAACAATATTTGAATCTTCTCTGAATTCTTTTATGTATGATTGGTTATATTTGCAAGTCTCTTCGAATTATCAGTTTGTTTTGGCCTACTAGATTGATCTTTCTTGCAATGGGAGAAGTGCTTAGCTTTGGGTTCAATCTTGCGGTGTCCTTTATTCCCAGTGACAGTAGGGGCAGCAAGGCACGTATTGTATTGTTGCCATCGAGGATAACAAGATGGGGTTTTCATCATATTGCATGAGTTTATCCCTCTACATCATGTCATCTTGCTTATGGCGTTACTCTGTTTTCATTAACTTAATACTCCAGATGCATGTTGTATAGCGGGCGATGAGTGGAGTAATAGTAGTAGATGCAGGAAGGAGTCGGTCTACTTGTCTCGAACGTGATGCCTATATACATGATCGTACCTAGATATTCTCATAACTATGCTCAATTCTGTCAATTGCTCAATAGTAATTTGTTCACCCACCGTCGAATACTTATGCTCTCGAGAGAAGCCACTAGTGAAACCTATGGCACCCAGGTCTATCTTCATCATATTAATCTCCCAATACTTAGTTATTTCCTTTGCTTTTTACTTTGCTCTTATTTTACTTTGCATCTTTATCATAAAAATACCAAAAATATTATCTTATCATATCTATCAGATCTCACACTCGTAAGTGGCCATGTAGGGATTGACAACTGATACGTCTCCAACGTATCTATAAGTTTTGATTGCTCCATGCTATATTATCTACTGTTTTGGATGTTTATGGGCTTTATTATACACTTTTATATCATTTTTGGGACTAACCTATTAACCCAGAGCTCAGTGCCAGTTTCTGTTTTTACCCTGTTTTAGGGTTTCGAAGAAAAGGAAAATCAAACGGAGTCCAATTGACCTGAAACTTCACGGAACTCATTTTTGGAAGGAAAGAAGCCCAGAAGACTTGGAGTGCACGTCAGGGGATCTGCAAGGAGGCCACGAGGTAGGGGGGCGCGCCCAACCCCCCTATGCGCGCCCTCCACCCTCGTGGGCCCCTCGTGGCCCCCCTGACGTATTTCTTCCACCTATATATCTCCATATACCCTAAAACTTCCGAGGAAGACAATAGATCGGGAGTTCCGCTGCTAGAAGCCTCCGTAGCCACCGAAAGCCAATCTAGACCCATTCCGGCACCCTGCCGGAGGGGGAATCCTTCTGCGGTGGCCATCTTCATCATCCCGGTGCTCTCCATGACTAGAAGGGAGAAGTTCTTCCTCAGGGCTGAGAGTATGTACCAGTACCTATGTGTTTGATCTCTCTCTCTCTCTCTCTCGTGTTCTTGAGGTGATATGATCTTGATGTATCGCGAGCTTTGCTATTATATTTGGATCCAATGATGTTTTCTCCCCCTCTACTCTCTTGTAATGAATTGAGTTTCCCCTTTGAAGTTATCTTATCAGATTGAGTCTTTAAAGACTTGAGAACACTTGATGTATGTCTTGCCGTGGATATCTGTGGTGACAATGGGATATCACGTGATTCACTTGATGTATGTTTTGGTGATCAACTTGAGGGTTCCGCCCATGAACCTATGCATAGGGGTTGGCACATGTTTTCGTCGTGATTCTCTGATAGAACTTTGGGGCACTCTTTGAGGTCCTTTGTGTTGGTTGAATAGATGAATCTGAGATTGTGTGATGCATATCGTATAATCATACCCACGGATACTTGAGGTGACATTTTAGTATCTAGGTGACATTAGGGTTTTGGTTGATTTGTGTCTTAAGGTGTTATTCTAGTACGAACTCTAGGGCTGTTTGTGACACTTATAGGAATAGCCCAACGGATTGATTGGAAAGAATAACTTTGAGGTGGTTTCGTACCCTACCATAATCTCTTCGTTCGTTCTCCGCTATTAGTGAATTTGGAGTGACTCTTTGTTGCATGTTGAGGGATAGTTATGTGATCCAATTATGTTAGTATTGTTGAGGGAATTTGCACTAGTGAAAGTATGAACCCTAGGCCTTGTTTCAACGCATTGCAATACCGTTTAAGCTCACTTTTATCATTAGTTACCTTGCTGTTTTTATAATTTCAGATTACAAATACCTTTATCCACCATCCATATTGCACTTGTATCACAATCTCTTCGCCGAACTAGTGCACCTATACAATTTACCATTGTATTGGGTGTGTTGGGGACGCAAGAGACTCTTTGTTATTTGGTCGCAGGGTTGCTTGAAAGAGACCATCTTCATCCTACGCCTCCTACGGATTGATAAACCTTAGGTCATCCACTTGAGGGAAATTTGCTACTATCCTACAAACCTCTGCACTTGGAGGCCCAACAACGTCTACAAGAAGAAGGTTGTGTAGTAGACATCAACAACCCCTTATCGCGTTGGTTGCGATGATTTATTTGTTTTGTGCAGGTATGAGGGATTGGCGCATAGCCTCCTACTGGATTGATACATTGGTTCTCAAAAACTAAGGGAAATACTTACGCTACTTTGCTGCATCATCCCTTCCTCTTCGGGGAAAACCAACGCAGTGCTCAAGAGGTAGCAGAGTAGGAGAGAAGGAAGGGGGAGAGAGAGGGAAGGAAGGGGGGGCGGCCCCCCACCCAATTAGGATTGGGCTAGGGGGGCACGCTCACCACCTTGGCCTTCCTCTCCTCTATTCCACTAAGGCCCAATAAGGCCCATATACTCCCGGGGGGGTTTTGGTAATCCCCGGTACTCCAGTAAATGCCCGAACTCACCCGGAACCATTATGATGTCCAAAAATAGGCTTCCAATATATCGATCTTTATGTCTCGACCATTTTGAGACTCCTCGTCATGCCCGCGATCACATCCGAACTCTGAACAACCTTCGGTACATCAAAGCACATAAACTCATAATACTGATCGTGACCGAACGTTAAGCGTGCGGACCCTACGGGTTCGTGAACTATGTAGACATGACTGAGACTCATCTCCGGTCAATAACCAATAGCGGAACCTGGATGCTCATATTGGTTCCTACATATTCTATGAAGATCTTTATCAGTCAAACCGCATAACAACATACGTTGTTCCCTTTGTCATCGGTATGTTACTTGCCCGAGATTCGATCGTCGGTATCTGAATACCTAGTTCAATCTCGTTACCGCAAAGTCACTTTACTCGTTCCATAATGCAACATCCCATAACTAACTCATTAGTCACATTGCTTGCAAGGCTTATAGTGATGTGTATTACCGAGAGGGCCTAGAGATACCTCTCCGATACCTGGAGTGACAAATCCTAATCTCGATCTATGCCAACTGAACAGACACCATTAGAGACACCTGTAGAGTATCTTTATAGTCACCCAGTTACGTTGTGACGTTTGATAGCACACTAAGTGTTCTTCCAGTATTCAGGAGTTCATAATCTCATAGTCATAGGAACATGTATACGTTATGGAGAAAGCATTAATAAACTAAACGATCAAAGTGCTAAGCTAACGGATGGGTCAAGTCAATCACATCATTCTCTAATGATGTGATCCCGTTCATCAAATGACAACTCTTTGTCTATGGCTAGAAACTTAACCATCTTTGACTAACGAGCTAGTCAAGTAGAGGCATACTAGTGACACTCAGTTTGTCTATGTATTCAAACATGTACTAAGTTTCCAATTAATACAATTCTAGCATCAATAATAAACATTTATCATGATATAAGGAAATATAAATAACAACTTTATTATTGCCTCTAGGGCATATTTCCTTCAGTATCCCACTTGCACTAGAGTCAATAATCTAGATTACATTGTAATTATTCTAACACCCATGGAGTCTTGGTGCTGATCATGTTTTGCTCGTGAGAGAGGCTTAGTCAACGGGTCTGCAACATTTAGATTCGTATGTATGTTGCAAATTTCTATGTCTCCCTCCTTGACTTGATCCCGGATAGAATTGAAGCATCTCTTGATGTGCTTGGTTCTCTTGTGAAATCTGGATTCCTTTGCCAAGGCAATTGCACCAGTATTGTCACAAAAGATTTTCATTGGACCCGATGCACTAGGTATGACACCTAGATCGGATATGAACTCCTTCATCCAGACTCCTTCATTTTCTGCTTCCGAAGCTGCTATGTACTCCGCTTCACACGTAGATCCCGCCACGACACTCTGCTTGGAACTGCACCAATTGACAGCTCCACCATTCCATAAAACTACGTATCTGGTTTATGACACAGAGTCATCCGGATCAGTGTCAAAGCTTACATCGACGTAACCATTTACGACGAGCTCTTTGTCACCTCCATAAACGAGAAACATATCCTTAGTCCTTTTCAGGTATTTTAGGATGTTCTTGAACGCTATACAGTGATCCGCTCCTGGATTACTTTGGTACCTCCCTGCTAAACTAATAGCAAGGCACACATCAGGTCTGGTACACATCATTGCATACATGATATAACCTATGGCTGAAGCATAGGTAATGACTTTCATTTTCTATCTATCTTCTGAAGTGGTCGGGCATTGAGTCTGACTCAACGTCACACCTTGTAAGACAGGCAAGAACCCTTTCTTTGCTTGATCCATTTTGAACTTCTTCAAAACTTTATCAAGGTATGTGCTTTGTGAAAGTCCAATTAAGCGTCTTGATCTATCTCTATAGATCTTGATGCCCAATATATAAGCAGCATCACCGAGGTCTTTCATTGAAAAATTCTTATTCAAGTATCCTTTTATGCTATTCAGAAATTCAGTATCATTTCCGATCAACAATATGTCATCTATATATAATATCAGAAATGCTACAGAGCTCCCACTCACTTTCTTGTAAATATAGGCTTCTCCAAAAGTCCGTATAAAACCATATGCTTTGATCACACTATCAAAGCGTATCTTCCAACTCCGTGAGGCTTGCACCAGTCCATAAATGGATCGCTGGAGCTTGCACACTTTGTTAGCACCTTTTGGATCGACAAAACCTTCTGGTTGCATCATATACAACTCTTCTTTAAGATATCCATTAAGGAATGCAGTTTTGACATCCATTTGCCAAATTTCATAATCATAAAATGCGGCAATTGCTAACATAATTCGGACGGACTTAAGCATCGCTACGGGTGAGAAGGTCTCATCGTAGTCAACTCCTTGAACTTGTTGAACAACTTTTGCAACAAGTCAAGCTTTGTAGACAGTAAGATTACCGTCAGCGTTAGTATTCTTCTTGAAGATCCATTTATTTTCTATGGCTTGCCGATCAACGGGCAAGTCAACCAAAGTCCACACTTTGTTCTCATACATGGATCCCATCTCAGATTTCATGGCTTCAAGCCATTTTGCGGAATATGGGCTCATCATCGCTTCCTCATAGTTCATAGGTTCGTCATGGTCAAGTAACATGACCTCCAGAACAGTATTACCGTACCACTCTGGTGCGGATCTTACCCTGGTTGACCTACGAGGTTCAGTAGTAACTTGATCAGAAGTTTCATGATCATCATCATTAGCTTCCTCACTCACTGGTGTAGGAATCACTGGAGCTGATTTTTGTGATGAACTACTTTCCAATAATGGAGTAGGTACAATTACCTCGTCAAGTTCTACTTTCCTTCCACTCACTTCTTTCGAGAGAAACTCTTTCTCTAGAAAGTATCCATTCTTACCAACGAATATCTTGCTTTCGGATCTATGATAGAAGGTGTACCCAACCGTTTACTTTGGGTACCCTATGAAGACACATTTCTCCGATTTGGTTTCTTATCAGGTTGAAGCTTTTTCACATAAGCATCGCAGCCCCAAACTTTAAGAACCGACAATTTGGGTTTCTTGCCAAACCACAGTTCATAAGGTGTTGTCTCAACGGATTTTGATGGTGCCCTATTTAACGTGAATGTAGCCGTCTCTAAAGCATAACCCCAAAACGATAGAGGTAAATTAGTGAAAAACATCATAGATCGCACCATATCTAATAAAGTGCGGTTACGATGTTCAGACATGTTCCTGGTTGCCTGAGTTGCAAAACTATTTCGCATTGTTTCAAATGATGACCAAACTCATAACTCAAATATTCACCTCCACGATCAGATCGTAGAAACTTAATTTTCTTGTTAGGATGATTTTCCACTTTACTTTGAAATTCTCTGAACTTTTTAAATGTTTCATGCTTATGTTTCATCAAGTAGATATACCCATATCTGCTCAAATCATCTATGAAGGTAAGAAAATAATGATACTCGCCGTGAGCATCAACACTCATCGGACCGCATACAGTATGTACTATTTCCAACAAGTCTGTTGCTCGCTCCATTGTTTCGGAGAACGGAGTCTTAGTCATCTTGCCCATGAGGAATGGTTCACAAGCATTAAGTGATTCATAATCAAGTGATTCCAAAAGCCCATCAGTATGGAGTTTCTTCATGCGCTTTACACCAATATGACCTAAACGCAGTGCCACAAATAAGTTGCACTATCATTATTAAACTTATACTTTTGGCTTCAATATTATGAACATGTGTATCACTACTATCAAGATTTAGTAAAAACAGACCACTCATCAAGGGTGCATGACCATAAAAGATATTATTCATATAAATAAAACAACCATTATTCTCTAATTTAAACGAATAACCGTCTCGCATCAAACAAGATCTAGATATAATGTTCATTCTCAATGCTAGCACCAAATAACAATTACTTAGGTCTAAAACTAATCCCGAAGGTAGATGTAGAGGTAGTGTGCCGACGACTATCACATCTACTTTGGAACCATTTCCCACGCGCATTGTCACCTCGTCCTTAGCCAATCTTCGCTTAATCCGTAGCCCCTGTTTCGAGTTGCAAATATTCGCAATGGAACCAGTATCAAATACCCAGGCGCTAGTGCGAGCATTAGTAAGGTACACATCAATAACTTGTATATCAAATATACCTTTCACTTTGCCATCCTTCTTCCCCACAAAATACTTGGGGCAGTTCCACTTCTAGTGACCAGTCCCTTTGCAGTAGAAGCACTCAGTCTCCGGCTTAGGTCCAGACTTGGGATTCTTCACTTGAGCAGCAACTTGCTTGCCGTTCTTCTTGAAGTTCCACTTCTTCCCTTTACCATTTTTCTTGAAGCTGGTGGTCTTGTTGACAATCAACACTTGATGCTCCTTCTTGATTTCTACCTTCGCAGCCTTTAGCATTGCGAAGAGCTCTGGAATCGTCTTATCCATCCATTGCATATCATAGTTCATCATGAAGCTCTTGTAGCTAGGTGGCAGTGATTGAAGAACTCTGTCAATGACACTATCATCAGGAAGATTAACTCCCTGCTGTGTCAAGTGGTTGTGGTACCCAGACATTCTGAGTATATGTTCACTGACAGAACTATTCTCCTCCATTTTGCAGCTGGAGAACTTATTGGAGACTTCATATCTCTCAATCCAGGTATTTTCTTGAAATGTTAACTTCAACTCCTAGAACATCTCATATGCTCCATGACGTTCAAAACATCGTTGAAGTCCCGGTTCTAAGCCATAAAGCATGGCACACTGAACTATCGAGTATTCATCAGCTTTGCTCTGCCAGACGTTCATAACATTCGGTGTTGCTCCTGCAGCGGGTTTGTCACCTAGCGATGCTTCCAGGACTTAATTCTTCTATGCAGCAATGAGGATAATCCTCAAGTTACGGACCCAGTCTATGTAGTTGCTACCATCATCTTTCAACTTAGCTTTCTCTAGGTACACATTAAAATTCAATGGAACAACAACACGGGCCATCTATCTACACCAACATAGACATGCAAAATACTATCAGGTACTAAGTTACATGATAAATTTTTTGGATTTCAGGTTCTGGCAAAACAGTTGAGGTTCGAACACTAGGGTGCGCACAATTATCTCCCCCCTCTTGCTCGCACTCGACACGATCTCACGGCCTAGCTCGACGAACCCAAAGAATGAGAGACACAAGATTTATATTAGTTCGGGCCACCGTTGTGGTGTAATACCCTACTCTAGTGTGGTGTGGTGGATTGCCTCTTGGGCTGAGGATGAATAGTTACAGGGGAAGAACAGCCTCCTGAGGAGAGGTGTTCTTATGCTTGGTGAACTTGTGTGGTTGGGGATGATCTGGGTGATCCAAGATGAGATCAGTTGTCTCCCTATGGTGGTGGCTAGTCCTATTTATAGAGGCCCTGGTCCTCTTCCCAAATATTGAGCGGGAAGGGATCCCACAACAGCCAAATTCAAAGGGAGACAACTAGTACAAGTTATCCTAACGAAAGTAGTCTTCGCCTGCCAAAGGGTCTGGTGGTGACGCCGTCTTGGGCTCCACGGTGACCTCCGTCCTGCCGTCCTGCTGGTCTTGGTCTTGTTGCACCGATATGGAAACCTTTGCCTGATGCCTCGAGACTCCTCGCCTTCCCTTGCCTCTTTAGCACCAAAGAGGAAGCGAGGACACTACGTGCGCTGCGCCCGCCTGGCTCCAGTCGTCATGGCTTGCGTCATAGGAACCTCGCGAGGTGTCCTTTGCCTTGATCCCTCATACGTCTTTGTCGTATCTACTTTTCCAAACACTTTTGCCCTTGTTTTGGACTCTAACTTGCATGATTTGAATGGAACTAACCCGGACTAACGCTGTTTTCAACAGAATTGCCATGGTGTTATTTATGTGCAGAAAAAAAAGTTCTCGGAATGACTTGAAACTTCACGGAACGTCTATTTGGAAATAATAAAAATTCCTTGCAAAAGATGAAGACCAGGGGGCCCACACCCTAGCCACGAGGGTGGGGGCACGCCTGCCCCCCTAGGGCGCTCCCCCTAGCTCGTGGCCCCCTTGGAGCTCCTCCGACCTCAACTCCAACTCTATATATTTGCTCTCGGGGAGAAAAAATAAGAGAAAAGGATTGATCGCATTTTACGATACGGAGCCGCCACCAAGCCCTAAAACCTCTCGGGAGGGCTGATCTGGAGTCCGTTCGGGGCTCCGGAGAGGGGAATCCGTCGCCATCGTTATCATCAACCATCCTCCATCACCAATTTCATGATGCTCACCACCATGCGTGAGTAATTCCATCGTAGGCTTGCTGGACGGTGATGGGATGGATGAGATTTATCATGTAATAGAGTTAGTTTTGTTAGAGTTTGATCCCTAGTATCCACTATGTTCTGAGATTGATGTTGATATGACTTTGCTATGCTTAATGCTTGTCACTAGGGCCCGAGTGCCATGATTTCAGATCTGAACCTATTATGTTTTCATCAATATATGAGAGTTCTTGATCCTATCTTGCAAGTCTATAGTCACCTATTATGTTTTATGATCCGTTAACCCCGAAGTGACAATAATCAGGATACTTAACGGTGATGACCGTAGTTTGAGGAGTCCATGTATTCACTATGTGTTAATGCTTTGGTCTGGTACTCTATTAAAAGGAGGCCTTAATATCCCTTAGTTTCCATTAGGACCCCACTGCCATGGGAGGGTAGGACAAAAGATGTCATGCAAGTTCATTTCCATAAGCACGTATGACTATATTCGGAATACATGCCTACATTACATTGATGAATTGGAGCTAGTTCTATGTCACCCTAGGTTATGACTGTTACATGATGAACCACGTCCGGCATAATTCTCCATCACTGATCCATTGCCTACGAGCTTTCCATATATTGTTCTTCTCTTATTTACTTTTCCATTGCTATTGCTATCATCACTACAAAATACCAAAAACATTACTTTTGCTATCATTACATTTTGCTACCATTACCACCACTATCATATTACTTTGCTACTAAATACTTTGCTGCAGATATTAAGTTTCCAGGTGTGGTTGAATTGACAACTCAGCTGCTAATACTTGAGAATATTATTTGGCTCCCCTTGTGTTGAATCAATAAATTTGGGTTGAATACTCTACCCTAAAAAATTGTTGCGATCCCCTATACTTGTGGGTTATCAAGACTATTTTCTGGCGCCGTTTCCGGGGAGTATAACTCTATTCTTTAAGTCACTTGGGATTTATATCTGCTTATCATTATGAAGAACTTGAGAGATCCAAAAACCAAGATTTATCCCTCAACTACGAGGGGAGGTAAGGAACTGCCATCTAGCTTTGCACTTGATTCACCTTCTGTTTTGAGTAAGCTTGCGACACCTAAACCTGCTTCTGCTATTTGTTCTGATATGTTGCATATTATTGATGATGCCACTTCTGCTCTGCATGACACTTATGATGAAACTACTTCTATGCTTGATACTACTGTGCCACTTGGTGAATTTCTTGATGAACAACTTGCTAGGGTTAGAGAGAATGAAATTATTGAAATTGATAATATTGATGAAAGTGATGATGAAGAATCTTCCCCTAATAAATATGAATCACCTGTTATTCCTGAGGGTTATGTTTTTGAAAAGGAAGCTGCTTTAACTATTTTAGCTTGCAAAAATAGATACGAGCTCAAAAGGTTATTAGCTAAATGGAAGCAGAAATCTCTTAATGCTAGAATGAAACCTGACCTTGCTTTTGCTACTTCACCTATCTATGTTACTGATAAGGATTATGAATTCTCTGTTGATCCTGATATAATTACTTTGGTTGAATCTGATCCTTTTCATGTCTATGAATCTGAAACTGTTGTGGCACATCTTACTAAATTAAATGATATAGCTACCCTGTTCACTAATGATGAGAGAACTCGTTACTTTTATATCCTTAAAATATTCTCATTCTCATTAAAGGGTGATGCTAAGATATGGTTTAATTCTCTTGATCTTGGTTGTGTGCGTAGTCCCCAGGATAGGATTTATTACTTCTCTGCTAAATATTTCCCTGCTCATAAGAAACAAGCTGCTTTGAGGGATATATATAATTTTGTGCAAATTGAAGAAGAGAGTCTCCCACAAGCTTGGGGGAGGCTTCTCAAGTTACTTAATGCTTTGCCTGATCACCCTCTTAAGAAAAATGAAATACTTGATATCTTTTATAATGGACTAATCGATGCTTCCAGAGATTACCTGGATAGTTGTGCTGGTTCTGTTTTCAGGGAAAGAACACCGGATGAAGCTTAAATTATATTGAATAATATGTTGACAAATGAAAATAATTGGACACTTCCTGAGCCTATTCCTAAACTAACTCCAAAGAAAAGAGGTGTTCTATTTCTCAGTCCTGAAGATATGCAAGAGGCAAAGAAATCTATGAAATAAAAAGGTATTAAAGCTGAAGATGTTAAGAATTTACCTCCTATTGAAGAAATACACGGTTTTAATTTACCGCCTGTTGAAGAAACATATAATTTTAATCCATTACCTATTGAAGAAGAACATGGTCCTGATAACCCAATATAGGTAGTAAAGGTAAATTCTCTCTATAGATATGATAAAGCTGAAATCCCATTTACTAAGTTTGCTAGCCCATGCTTAGATGAGTTTGATAAATTGATGGTTAAGCAAGAAGACTTTAATGATTATTTTGGCAGACAATTGAAATACAATTCAAATATGCTTGAAAACTTGGGTGATTATATGGCTAATGTCAAAGGTGAACTTAAACTTATTAGTAAACATGCTTCTATGGTTACCACTCAAGTAGAACAAGTACTTAAGGCTAAAAATGATTTGCTCAATGAATTGAATAGTAAGAATAATGATTATGTTGTTAGAGTGGCTACTAGAACTGGTAGAATGACTCAGGAACCTCTGTATCCTGAAGGCCACCCTAAGAGAATTGAGCAAGATTCTCAGAGAAATAATATAGATGCACCTAGTCCTTCTAAAAGGAAGAAAAAAAATGATAGGACTTTGCATGCTTCTAGTGAACCTATTGTTGAAACACCTGTCGGTGTACTAGAATAGGGGTACCCTATTACCCCAAACTCGTGCATGGGCAGTTGCAGCGCCCCGCGGCAAGGCTTGCCGGGTGACTGCCAGGACCCTCCGTGGTTCCCTTGAAGACAATTCAAGAACAAAGTATTCAAATCAAGGCCCCGGCAAGAGGAGCTTGCCGGGAAGGCCAACCAAGGCCCCGGCAAGAGGAGCTTGCCGGGAAGAGACGAGACCCCGGTAAGAGGAGCTTGCCGGGAAGGCCATTCAAGGCGTATCGAGAAAGCTTGCCGCGACGCGCCCCGCATCCCGGCAAGAACCGGCGAGCGACAAGCTTCCAGACGCGACAAGACGACGGCCGCGGCGAGGAGCTTGCCGCGGGAAACCCCCACTTCGTGCCCGCGCTCCAGCTCACTTGCTAACGTGTCGCTCTGGGACTCTCCCAGAGCGCACGTGGCGGGAGGCCGTGCAGCTAGGGGTACGTGGTGGCAAGCAGAGATGAAGAGAAGCCCATCGTGGCAAACGGTGGCGCTCCTAACGGTCACCTTTTGCACTGTTTAGGAGACTCAGACAGGCATTTAATGCCCTTGTCCCCTGCCGTCAGAGTTAGGTAGGGCGCACTGTATCCACAGTAGCGGTAGCTGCACCTACCCGTCTTTTTCCATTTCTACCCTTCTTGTCTACGTTGCCCCCTGTCGGTGACCCCTTGAGAGTATAAAAGGAGGCCCAAGCGCAACGTAGAACAGGTTTGGAAGTTGAGAGGTTAGGCCAGTTCGGCTCGTTCAACACCAGGAACACTCTCACGCTCAGTCTGGCAGCGTCCATCGCTCCTGAGCAAGAATCCAATATACACAAACAAGCAGCAGTAGGGTTTTACGCATCTGTGCGGCCCGAAGCTGGGTAAAATCGCCCGCGTGCACTGCCTCGATCCGCTCTTTGTGCGCTCTCCGCCCCCCACCGAACCGAAAAGGGGCCCTGTCCCCATAGGTGTTCGCGGGAATCAGCATCGCCCCCGACATCTCTGGCGCGCCAGGTAGGGGGCGTCGAGATCGTGCGAACTAGATCCGGCGTGCACGCAAGCTAGATCTTCATCGTCATGGCTCCCAAGGAGCAGGCTAGCAAAAGAACGACGCCAGTGCGGCGACGGGAAAAGCTAAGTTATGCAAAACTTTAGATATTTCCTTATTATATAAGGTTATCCGCCTCGGAGATCTTGTTATTTGTACGGAAAACCTGTGCGCGGAGGAATCAACTCGTAGCTAGTCGCGCCCTTATTTTGTTTCGAGTCCGCTCAACAACTTAAGTGAGCTGCTAGCGCCCTTACTTTGCTTCGAGTCCGCTCAGCAACTTAAGTGAGCTGCTAGCGCCCTTACTTTGTTTCGAGTCCGCTCAACAACTTAAGCGAGCTGCAACTAGTTGCGACAAGATTGCTTGTCGGTAGCGACCCCGCCAGCAGGCTGCTGAAGTTCCGCACTCGGCGCTCGCGGCAAGGGTGCCTGCACCGGCAAGTTTCCCTAGAAAGCGTAGGGTGGACGTACAAAGAGGGGTTGAACAGGAAGATAGCATGCGCTATTTATTTGAGATTTCTGCATAGACCTGTATGCCGAGGAGCCTTCTCGGGGCTAGTTGCGCTCCATGTTGCCTCGAGTCCGCTCGGCAACTTGTGCAGTTGCGCTAGAACCAAGAAGGTAAACCTTTCCGGGAGGCGTTGTTCCCGAATAGCCGCTAAGGGCCCGTTCCCTCAAGCGCTACTGGCTGGATCGTACGCACCGGAAAGCATTCCAGCAGGCATAGGGAATATGCAGCAAAAGTCGAAATTCGCAAGCAAGTTGAGTGCACTTCGGATGCTAATCACTTGCTATGTTTGAACGCAGTTATGGCCCGGGGGCTGGCAACGCTCTTAGGGCCAATCTTTTCGGCGTCAAGAACAATGAAGTTCTTCGCCATAAGCCTTTCCGGCAAACGATCTTGCCGGGAGCCGGTGTCAAGAACAACGAAGTTCTTCGCCAAAAGCCTTCCTGGCAATCAGCTTGCCGGAAGCCGGCATCGAGAACGTCAAAGTTCTCTGCTGAAGATAAAAGCCTTCCTGGCAATCAGCTTGCCGGAAGCCGGCATCGAGAACGTCAAAGTTCTCTGCTGAAGATAAAAGCCTTCCTGGCAATCAGCTTGCCGGAAGCCGGCATCGAGAACGTCAAAGTTCTCTGCTGAAGATAAAAGCCTTCCTGGCAATCAGCTTGCCGGAAGCCGGCATCGAGAACGTCAAAGTTCTCTGCTGAAGATAAAAGCCTTCCTGGCAATCAGCTTGCCGGAAGCCGGCATCGAGAACGTCAAAGTTCTATGCTGAAGATAAAAGCCTTCCTGGCAATCAGCTTGCCGGAAGCCGGCATCGAGAACGTCAAAGTTCTCTGCTGAAGATAAAAGCCTTCCTGGCAATCAGCTTGCCGGAAGCCAGCATCGAGAACGTCAAAGTTCTCTGCTGAAGATAAAAGCCTTCCCGGCAAGCCAGTATCGCTGGGGGCTGAGAGTGCCAAGAATCGTCCACGGCAAACCAGAGTTGCCGGGGGCTGAAATATCAGATAAGTTTTTCATCCCTCATCATGCATCCTCTTATGGACTGGGGAATGCGAAACCACGTTTCTTCCTGGAAACTGCCGTGCTCCCTCGACTCTAGGCCCTGGGGCTCGTTCTCGGGGCCAAGTTTGGTCGTAGTCGCGGCAGCAAAGGGATGAAACGAGGAGACCGCAGCCACCTCGTTTCTGCCTCCGCTAAAAGCGTGAGAAAGGTTGAGCGACGTGGGAAGGCGGCAGGGCCTGTTGCCGGGAGATGAAATGTCTGTCCGAGGGATACCAAGGATTCGCTCCTTGGCGTGGGTTTAACTCGCGAGACAATAACCCGGCAAGCATTTCCCTTTTCATTAAAAAAACATCCCACTCAGGTACAGTCCATAGAGGATGAAAAACATGAAAGAGAGGATTACAAGTTCTAGATACAGCTAAGGCCCGAAGGCTTACAAATTAAAAAGATAAGATGCCCGTGATCCCTTTCCTGTCCCCCTTTTCAGGAGGCAGGTCAAGGAGGTGAAAAGGGCAAAAGGAGTGCCTAGGCGAGCTACGGGTGCCAGAAGACACCAAGGGAACATCCCGGGGGCCGTCCGAAGGCTGGACGGCGACGGCGACGCTGGAAGCGGGGCTCAAAGACGGGGCGGCGGGACGTCAGCACGCTGTCGAGGGCACCACGCCCTCATACTCCGGCTTGACGGCCTTGTCGCCTGCCCTCTTCCCCTTCCGAAGCCTCCCTACGCCAGCCGCCCAAGGAGACGACCCCGGGGAGTTCAAGAAGCCGGCGACGCGGATGATGGAGTCGTCGGTGCCGCGCAAGGCGGCGCCCGATGCCTAGTCGGACCCGCTACTCCGCTGCCCGCTACCCTCGTCGTCGCTGTCGCTCCCCTCCTCGTCGCTCTTGCTCGAGGAGGAGCCTTCGCTGTCGGAGGAGCTGTCCACGCAGCACTTCGCACGAGTGCCGAAGCACCCGAAGGCCTTGACGGAGAGGAGATCGCCCTCCGTCAACTTAAAATGGAGGGTAAACCCCTCCGTCAAGCTGTGGATGCGGGCGAACGTCTTCCACCCTCGATCAAGATACATCACATTAGGGGCTGGGAATGCAACGCGGACTCGCGTGCCGCTGATCCCACATCCCCTCATGTGCAGTCTCAGCGTCTCGGGCGGCTCCACTTCCATCGCGCGCGCAAACGGAGCTGGAAGCCGGAGGCGACGACGAGGCGTCCGACGCAGCCTGACGAAGAACTCGCAAGGGTCGTCCCCTATATGGACCGCCGTGGGGGGAGGAGCCGCCGGCGGAGGTGAAGCTGACGCGCCGCCCCGTTCGCCTCTTCCCCGAGCGCCTCGACCTCGTCCTCGACCTCATCCGCGGCCTCGCCCCCTCCCTCTTCCCCTCATGGCTGGCTCTGCCACCACGGGCGCAGAAGAGGGAGAGATGCGCTGTCTGGCGGCGACCCTCGCTGCCACCGATGAAGGGCCTGGGTTCCCTTTCTCCATAGAAGATGAGAGAAAGGGCAGCAGAAGCTGAGGAAAGGAGAAGATGAGAGAGTGCGGGTTTCTGTGCTCCCATCCCGCTCTTTATAAAGGAGCGAGGTGGGGGCTCGGCCGCCCCACTCAGCGAATCAAGACACGGGAAGGGCAGGGAGTCGGGGCAAACCCGCTCGCGACGGCCCAGTTTCCCACTCCACCGTCCATGACCTCAAGCGCATGGGAGCCGCGTGGCGGGGATGCAGAACTAAGGCGACAGATGAGGCGGCATCGCTCCGCCCCGTGAACGCGGGGAGTGGACGTCCTGAAAACTGCGCACCGGCCCCGTCCAGTAAATGTACCACGCCCTCACACCTACCTCCGTTTAAGGAGGAGGGCGTGAACCGTCCTCATCTCTCCCACGACGCCGCGTTTGACGCGTGCCGTTCTGGGCGTGCGCGGTGGGAGCGGAGTTAGATTCGGCGTGACCTAGGCCGTGCATGCCCGTGCACTGTTTTGGGCCTGGCCCAACAGCGCTCGGCACCGTGTATGGCCCAGGCCCGGGGGCTCCTGTCGGTGTACTAGAGTAGGGGTACCCTATTACCCCGAACTCGTGCACGGGCAGTTGCAGCGCCCCGCGGCAAGGCTTGCCGGGTGACCGCCAGGACCCTCCGTGGTTCCCTTGAAGACCATTCAAGAACAAAGTATTCAAATCAAGGCCCCGGCAAGAGGAGCTTGCCGGGAAGGCCAACCAAGGCCCCGGCAAGAGGAGCTTGCCGGGAAGAGACGAGACCCCGGCAAGAGGAGCTTGCCGGGAAGGCCATTCAAGGCGTATCGAGAAAGCTTGCCGCGACGCGCCCCGCGACCCGACAAGAACCGGCGAGCGACAAGCTTCCAGACGCGACAAGACGACGGCCGCGGCGAGGAGCTTGCCGCGGGAAACCCCCACTTCGTTCCCGCACTCCAGCTCACCTGCTAACGTGTCGCTCTGGGACTCTCCCAGAGCGCACGTGGCGGGAGGCCGTGCAGCTAGGGGTACGTGGTGGCAAGCAGAGATGAAGAGAAGCCCATCGTGGCAAATGGTGGCGCTCCTAATGGTCACCTTTTGCACTGTTTAGGAGACTCAGACAGGCATTTAATGCACTTGTCCCCTGCCGTCAGAGTTAGGTAGGGCGCACTGTATCCACAGTAGCGGTAGCTGCACCTACCCGTCCTTTTCCATTTTTACCCTTCTTGTCTACGTTGCCCCCTGTCGGTGACCCCTTGAGAGTATAAAAGGAGGCCCAAGCGCAATGTAGAACATGTTCGGAAGTTGAGAGGTTAGGCCAGTTCGGCTCGTTCAACACCAGGAACACTCTCACGCTCAGTCTGGCAGCGTCCATCGCTCCTGAGCAAGAATCCAATATACACAAACAAGCAGCAGTAGGGTTTTACGCATCCGTGCGGCCCGAAGCTGGGTAAAATGCCCGCGTGCACTGCCTCGATCCGCTCTTTGTGCGCTCTCCGCCCCCCACCGAACCGAAAAGGGGCCCTGTCCCCATAGGTGTTGGCGGGAATCAGCATCGCCCCCGACAACACCTAAGAATCCAAATGATATTTCTATTTCTGATGTTGAAACACAATCTGGTAATGAACCTGAAGCTAGTGATAATGTTAATGATAATGTTCATGATGATGCTCAACCTAGCAATGATAATGATATACAAATTGAACTTGTTGTTGATCTTGATAACCCATAATCAAAAAATCAACATTATGATAAGAAAGACTTTGTTGCTAGGAAACATGGTAAAGAAAGAGAACCATGGGTTCAAAAACCCATGCCTTTTCCTCCCAAACCATCCAAGAAAAAGGATGATGAGGATTTTGAGCGTTTTGCTGAAATGATTAGACCTCTCTTTTTGCGTATGCAATTAACTGATATGCTTAAAATGAATCCTTATGCCAAGTATATGAAAGATATTGTTACTAATAAAAGAAACATACCGGAAGCTGAAATTTCCACCATGCTTGCTAATTATAATTTTAAAGGTGGAATACCTAAGAAACTAGGAGATCCCGGAGTACCAACTATACCATGCTCCATTAAAAGAAACTATGTTAAAACTGCTTTATGTGATCTTGGAGCCGGTGTTAGTGTTATGCCTCTCTCTTTATATCGTAGACTTGATTTGAATAAGTTGACACCTACTGAAATATCTTTGCAAATGGCTGATAAATCAACTGCTTTACCTGTCGGTATTTGTGAGGATGTGCCTGTTGTAGTTGCAAACGTTACTATTTTAACGGACTTTGTTATTCTTGATATTCCCAAGGATGATAGTATGTCTATTATTCTTGGAAGACCCTTTTTGAATAATGCAGGGGCTGTTATTGATTGCACTAAAGGCAATGTCACTTTTCATGTTAATGGTAATGAGCATACAATACACTTTTAGAGGAAACAACCTCAAGTTCATAGTATCAATTCTATTGGAAAAATTCCATCGATTATATTTGGAGATTTTGAATTTCCTCTTCCTCCTGTCAAGAAGAAATATGATATTCTTATTATTGGGGATGTGCATATCCCCATTGAGGTAACATAGTGTTATTCGAAATTTCTCCGGTTCGATGTTATTCGGAATGAGTTCGTTTACAAGACTTGATCAACCTTGTTAGTGGATTCCTTTTGATGAGCATGAGATGGATGAAACTAGAAGGCACAACCTTCTGTACCCTCCTTTTACTTTTTGTTATTTATATTAAATAAAATAAAAATAAGTATTTTTCGTCTGTTATCTGATTTATCCATGCAATATAAAAATACCCTGAAAATAAAAGTTCTCCAAATGCCCTAAAATTTAAATATGATTTTTTCTGGAATATTTGAGAATATCTGGCATAGAGAACACAGCGGGAGGGGCATCCACCTGGCCACGAGGGTGGAGGGCGCGCCCTACCCCCTGGGTGCGCCCCCTGCCTTGTGGGCCCATGGTGGCCCTCATCCACTTATTCCTGCACCCACACACTCCTTCTTCCTCCCATAAACACGAATATCCAGCTCAAGCACGAGTTCTGGCTTATTTTACTGCGATTTTCGATATCCTTGCTCAAAGCACCTCTCACAAAACTGCTTGGGGGGGGGGTTGTTCCTTGGTATGTGACTCCTCCATTGGTCCAATTAGTTTTTGTTCTAGTGCTCTATTCATTGCAAATTTGTCCTGCATAGGTGACCATGTTCTTGAGTTTGCATGTCAGATTTATATGGTTCCAAGTAGTTTTGATGCATGATATAGGCTCTAGGCACTTGTAGGAGTAGTTGCTATCAATTTTGTTGAGTTCGGTTCACTTTTAATTGAAGTTACTAAAAATTTCAGAAAATTTTCAGAGGAATAAACATGTTTAGGAAAATGTAGCAAGGTGGTTTTTCAAGGAAACAAGAGCCCAGGCTTGCAATGCGTGATGCCGATGATGAGCCACCAAGGGACGCTCCAGTGCGGCCCTGTGAATGACCTTAAGAGGACTTCATGGATCGAGCGGAGATTAAGGAAGAATTTAATGCATACTTGTGTAACGCTGATCTTGTGAGCTTCGAGGAAGAAAAATGCAGTCAGTACCACTATCTCACTAGTTCCTTTGTGAGGAGGTTTGAATTTTCATCTTCACGTAATTCTCCAACTATCCTATTTGATCTCTATGAAAATTCTTACACTATGGACTTAGAGGATTTTACCACTACTTGCAAACTTCCACAATGGGGTAGTGTCAGGGAACCTCGCAAATCTGAATTTAGAGATTTTCTTGCTAGTATAACTGTGGGGGAATCTAGAGATATAACACAATCTACCATAGGGAGCATTCACTTTCCTGCTATACATTATTTTGCTCTCTTCATAGGTAGATGCATTAATGGTAAAGATGAGGCATGTCACATGTGTGTGCCTGACCTCAGTATTCTTAGGAGTGTTGTGTTAGGAGATAAATCTTATAATTTGGGAGCCATTGTTGCACGTAGGTTGCATCTTAATAGATTTAATGGAGATTTCTTTGGTGGAATTTATGCAACCCGCTTAATTAGCTGATTTTCTTGGTGTAACCATATGTAATGATGATATTGAATTGCCTCCTGCTTACCTAGACTTTAATGCTATGGTTCACCACCAGTTTGTTGAGAGGAATGAATCACCTCTCCAGTATCGCTTAATCTTTGACAGACATTGTGCTGTCCGTATTACTCTCCCCGCTACTACGTTCTTTGATTATCAGGCAAAAGAAAGATATGTTATTACTAGAGAGGAGGCAGATGAGTACGAGAGGAGGGCGGAGGCCGCTCGTCGCCGAGCTGCAGCTCAGGGGGCGATAGCCGCTGCATATTAGTACGACCCCAACTATTATTATGGATATCCGCGAGGCCAGCCATGGCTATAGACCAACTTAGGCCAAAAGCCTAAGCTTGGGGGAGTACGTATTTCTCACCGACATTATATTCGTGTTCACCCACTCATTGCTAGATGTCGATGCTCATACATTTTCATTGTAATATCCATGCTAGTTTATTTTCCTTTTATGCTTTCTTCTTGTGTGTTTAATAAACCTTAAGAAAAACCAAAAAAATTAGTTGTAGCTTTTAATTAGTTTACTTTCCATGCTTGTAGTAGTAATTAAAAAAGGAAAACCCAAAAAGATTTCATGTTCTTCTTTTGCTTGTTGGGAGCTCTCCCATGTATATAGTTTTATTTCTTTTCTTTTCTTTTGGTGTCGATAGGAGAAGACCATGATTAAATTGTTGAAGTGGCTCTTATATGCATTATTGTTGATCTGACAAAAGAGCCCATATTGCCTTGTCTTCTCCTGTTTATTGAATGCTTGCAGATTCCAGTTTAGTCCAATGCATGTGCACTATTATTATTATCCACACCGTTCGGTCGTGCAAGTGAAAGGCAATTATGACGATATATGATGGAATGACTGAGATGAGAAAAGCTGGTATGAACTCGACCTCTCTTGTTTTTGTAAATATGATTAGTTCATCATTTCTGATTCAGCCTATTATGAATAAACATGTTTGCAATGACAACTAGAGATCATAGTTTCTTGTTCCATGCTTAATTAGCTAGGAGCTTATAATGATTTACCTCGCGTGCCAACATGCTATTAAGATGGTTGTGATGTGGTATGATAGGGTGGTATCCTCCTCTGAATGATTTAAGTGACTTGACTTGGCACATGTTCACGCATGTAGTTGAAACAAAATCAACATAGCCTTCATGATAATTATGTTCATGGTGGATTATATCCTACTCATGCTTGCATTTGGTGTTGATTAATTCTAATGCATGTTCATGATTATTGTCGCTCTCTAGCTGGTCGCTTCCCAGTCTTTTGGTAGCCTTCACCTGTACTAAGCGGGAATACTGCTTGTGCATCCAATCCCATAAACCCCAAAGTTATTCCATATGAGTCCACCATACCTACCTATATACGGTATCTACCTGCCGTTCCAAGTAAATTTGTATGTGCCAAACTCTAAACCTTCAAATACATATCTTGTTCTGTATGCTCGAATAGCTCAAGTATCAACTAGGGTTGTCCGTATCTTCCATGTTAGGCGGGTTATTCTCAAGAGGAGTGGACTCCGCTCCTCACTCACGAGAAAATGGCTGGTCACCGGGATGCCTAGTCTCATGCTTTATGCAAATCAAATCAAAATAATTGCAAACAAAACTCCCCCTGGGACTCTTGTTAGTTGGAGGCACTCGTTGTTTCGAGCAAGCCATGGATTGATGCTTATTGGTGGAGGGGGAGTATAAAATTTACCATTCTGTTTGGGAACCTCCTATAATGTGTGTAGCATGGAAGATATCGCCATCTCTTGGTTGTTATGTTGACAATGAAAGTATACCGCTCAAAATATTATTCACCTCTATTTCAAAACCGAGCTCTGGCACCTCTACAAATCCCTGCTTCCCTCTGCGAAGGGCCAATCTATTTACTTTCATGTTGAGTCATGATCCTCTTATGTAAAAGCACCAGTTGGAGAGCACCGCTGTCATCCACTACAAAAAAAGACACATCCGTGACATTTTGGGCCGAACAATTTTTTTTCTGTCATACATATGACACTTCTATGACGATAATTGTGACAAAACCTGGTATCATCATAGATGTGGTGGGCTCCTACTTCTATGACAAAAAATCATGACAGAAAAAGGCCTTTTCGTCCTGGGCGGGCCGGAGACGCAGCTGCATGACATTCTTTGGGCCGTCCATGACAGAAAAAACCATGGTAGAAGCGAGGGGGAGGAAAATTTCGGGGATTTCCCGGTTACGGTGGCAGGTCGGGGGCCGAGCGATGCGCATTTCTCTCGTACACGTACGCGCGTGTGTGCGAGGCGTTGGCTCTAACTGAACCCGAGCGAGGCGTTGGGCTCTAACTGAACCCGAGCAATTGCACTGCAGGCTACGTGTTACTAAACCCGAGCGATCGATCGATGGCTGTTAACTGAACCCAATCGAGCGATTCCTTTGCTACTGCTGCTAACTAAAGTCGATC
>NC_041388.1:666752138-666783644 GCF_002162155.2 Triticum dicoccoides | reverse complement strand
GAACAGTGAGGGGTGGCATTGCCTCTGGATGAACAGGACCCCGTGTTGTGGTGGAGGGCTGGATGAACAGTAGACGGTGGAGGGGTGCCCGTGGAGGGGTGGTTGAACAGGACCCCGTGGGGTGGAGGGCTGGATGAACAGTAGACGGTGGAGGGGTGCCCGTGGAGGGGTGGTTGAACAGTAGCCGGTGGAGTAGCGCGCGGTGGAGGCTGGATGAATAGGAGCCCGTGGAGTCTGCAGGAGGTCGACGGTAGCCCGTGGAGGCTGGAGGAGGTCGACGGTGGAGATGAACAGTTTCCCGTGGAGTCCCATTTTGCGGTATGCCACACCCCTACCGATGAACAGGACCCCCGTTTTCGACCGTAGCGCTCCAACACAAGTCTGTTTCGTCCATTTTGCAGTACGCCACACCCCTCCCGATCAACAGGACCCCCGTTTTGACCGTAGGAGATCCGTTTCCTCCGTTTTGCGGTACACCAGACCCCTCCTGATCAATAGAACCCCGTTCTGAACGTAGGAGGTTAGTTTCCTCCGTTGCGCGGTACGCCAAGCCTCGTTTCCATCGCCTGTTCCGTCCAAGCCCTCCCGATGAACACTACCACGCATTCCGTTCCGACCCAGCCGGTTGGCTCCCACGCATTCCGTTTCCTCCCGATGAACACAATGCATTCCGTTTGTTGGTGTCAAAACTGGTGGATCTCAGGTAGGGGGTCCCGTACTGTGCGTCTAGGTGGATGGTAACATGAGACAAGGGGCACGATGTTTTTACCCAGGTTCGGGCCCTCTCGATGGAGGTAAAACCCTACGTCCTGCTTGATTAATATTGATGATATGGGTAGTACAAGAGTAGATCTACCACGAGATCAAGGAGGCTAAACCCTAGAAGCTAGCCTATGGTATGATTGTTGTCCTACGGACTAAAACCCTCCAGTTTATATAGACACTGGAGAGGGCTAGGGATACACAGAGTCGTTTACAATGGTAGTGTAAGTGCATCTAGTGCCACCCCTAGTTGGTTTTGGAGTACTGACGACAAACCTAGTTGAGGGACTAATGTGTTTGTGAGAATTGCAGGATAACACAGGTAGAAGTCCCTCATTGATTCGGTTTTCCTACCAGAGATGACCCCTAAAAATGTATGAAGACATTGAAGTCAAAGGTGGTATATGAAGATATTCACATTAAAGACTATGACAAGAGAAGACACCGCATGAAGCCTATGGAGCTCGAAGACTTAGATCTTTCGTAGTTCTTTTTCTTCTGTGTTGAGTCATAGGAACCACCATACTGTTAAGTTGGGTCGAAGAGAACCAGTCAAAATGACTGAAGTGATGCTTAAACAAAACCTATGTCTTCGAGTGAAGAATTCGAGAGCGAATCTTGTCCAGAGTCGGACAAGTCAGCTTTGCTTGTAGCCCAAGTAAAGTTGCCGTGTGAGTTTGAAATCTGACCGTTGGAACACGTGTCAGTTCCTTAGTGACCCAGGGTCATTTTGGACAAATCAGGTCGGGTTGCCTAGTGGCTATAAATAGCCCACCCCCTACAACCATAAACGGTTGGCTGCTCAGATTCAGAGTACGACTTTTGTCGTTTGAGAGCAACCCACCTTGAAGCCTTTGAGAGAGAATTCCTTGCGAGGTTAAAGCCCTAAACACCCAGAGCCAAAGAGAATTAGGCATCACTTAAGTCTTCTTGTCTGTGTGATCTGAAGACTTATTACACTTGAGGACTGTGCATCCTCCAGCCGGTTAGGCGTCGCGTTCTGAGCATCCAAGAGACATTGTGGATTGCCGGTGAACGAAGTCTGTGAAGGTTTGGGAGTCTACCTTGAAGACTTACCAGAGTGATTGGGCGAGGTCTGTGTGACCTTAGCTCAAGGGGAATACGGTGAGGACTGGGTGTCATGAGCTGCGTGTTCAGGACTGGGTGTCCGGGACTGTGTGTCATCAGGTTTAAATACCTAGCCGCCCTAACCAGACGTACAGTTGTCACAGCAACTGGAACTGGTCCAACAAATCATTGTCTTCAACGTGTCACTGGTTTCATCCTTTCCTTCCCTTTACTTACTGTTGGTCCTTGTGAAGTCATTGTATGATTGCACTATCTTTTATCTTCACTGAGTGACTGCATTTTCTGTTTGGCTTCATAATATCTTCCTACCCGATCCTTACTACATTGCTGCTATTAGTCACTGTGCTTTCACTCAATTGAATACTTGACTATGGCTTGCCTAGTGTAGTCTACCTTCCGCTGTAGGGTAATAGGTTTATTTCTATCGTTTGTCTTCATAACTTCCACGTTTTGAAGACTTTCATAAAAATTGCCTATTCACCCCCCTCTTGTCGATATAACACACTTTCAGGTAGGAGATCTACATATCCGTATCGCCAAGCTTGCCTTCCACGCCAAGGAAAGTCCATTCCGGACACGGGATGAAGTCTTCAATCTTGTATCTTCATAGTCCAGGAGTCCGGCCGAAGGTATAGTCCGGCTATCCGGACACCCCCTAATCCAGGAGTCCCTTAGTAGCCCCCGAACCAGGCTTCAATGACGAAGAGTCCGGTGCGCAAATTGTCTTTGGCATTGCAAGGCGAGTTCTCCTCCAAATTCCATGTACCTGTTGAATAATGTCCGGTTTCTTGTAAATGTAGCGCTCCTTGGCTTCTACACCCAATAATGGCCGTCTTCCACGTGTCAAACGAATACGAAAAGTTATGGTGTTTTTACATTTACACCCCTAGCGGCGTGAATGAGCCGCCTATTTAAGGGTCGAGGATTTAGATCCAAACCACACCTTCTCCCCTCCGCGAGTATTCATCAGAGCGTATCCGACAAAGGTCCATTCTATCATGGCCGGCCGCCGCAGCTCCTCCTCTCGTCCTTCCAGCCCTCAGCCCGGAGATTGGGAGAGATGCTCCATCCCGCACAGCGAGCTAGTGACGCTCTAGACCAAGGGATTTCTCTCCCCGGCCTATATGGTCCCGGTTCGAGCCGGACTTGCCACCTATAATGGCGGAGAGCGCCCCCAATCCCTCGAAAGGAGAGCAGGTATGCCTTGTCCCTTACTTAATAAGAGGGTTCCGATTTTCAATTCATCCGTTTCTCCGGGGGCTCCTGGAGTTCTATGGCCTCCAGTTGCACAACCTCACGCCTGCCTCCATATTGCATATCGCGGGCTTCATAGCCCTTTGCGAGCTGTTTTTGGGCTGCCAGGCTCATTTTGCGCTGTGGAAAAGGCTACTCTGCCTTGTGCCCCGTTCTCAGAAGGGGTCAATATATCAAGTGGGCGGAGCCGAAGTGTGGCGCATCGCCGGGACCGGATATCTATCCGGAACCCCAAAGAAGGCGTCCGAGGACTGGCCTTCGGATTGGTTCTATATAGAGGACGTCCCGCTGCCGGATCCTGTCCAGATTGGCCTCCCTGAGTTCGACAGTGCTCCCCAAAAGAAGCGCCTAAGCTGGCGTCCATGGAGCCCTCAGAGGGAAAGCGACAAGGACGTTCTTTACCTGATGGGCTGGATAAGATTGTTAGCTCATTCCGGACTAACCACGATCGGGGTCATGGCCGCATGCATCATGCGAGGGGTGCAGCCGCTTCAGTATAGAGGCCACCCCATGTGGGACTTCAACAGGGAGGACGACGCCACCTGCCACGGCCGTAAGGGACTGGATTCAGCTGCCGCTCTAATAAAGATCTTGTTCGCTTTGTACAAGGGAGAAGAGGAGGAATTTCTCCGCGTCAACCCACAGGGTGGATTTTCTATGTACAATCCCCCAAGTTGGGTAAGTGGAAACTTTTAATTGCCTACCCGTTTTATATTCCCATCATTAAATATTCAGTCTAACAACTTCAACGCAGGAACTGCGCCAGGCTGTTAAAGAAATAAATAGCCCTCCTCCACAACCCGAGGATCTGGGACGGTCCCTCGACCTGGCCTCTCAAGAGAATCCGGACTTATCTGTGGAGCTGATTGATGGGGTGTTTCATCAATTGAGCAAGGACAACACCTTGGTGGCCGTTACGGCCGATTACCCAGGGCTACTCCCAGCCTCACAGGTAACTGAGACCGAAGTCCCAACACTTTGAAAAGGGATCTATCCTCGCGTGTTTTCGATTGCCGTATGACAACCATGTTTTGCAGGGGAGGTCCTTGAGACGGGAGGCCGAGCCTGCGGCAACTAGCCAACGAGGGGCGGCAAGGCCCCGAGGGCTGAAAAGAAGTGCGGTCCGGACAGAGATGTCGGCGCAAAGGTATAGCGCGCCATCTTATTCCCAGGTGTTATTCCTTCAAGGCATATTAATGCTCGTGCTCTCTTCAGGACGAAGAGACCTCGCCGGACTATATCCGGAGAGGTTGCCAATCGCGCCTCCACCAGCCAGGCTCCAAAGCCTGGTCCGGAAGCGGAGGCGAACACAAGGCGCGCATCGGACGCTCCTCCGACAGAGGATGCGGACAGGCTGTCTGCCACTAATTCTGAGGTGGAGAGTGCCATGAACCACAGGTGTTGCTGGATAGTTCTTCGCGACGCTTGTTTCTCCCAAGAGGCATTGGATGCCTTAAATTCGAGAGATGCGTACCTCCGTGCCGCTCAAAATGGTCTAGGCAGAGCCACGGAGCAATATGTAAAAGACATACGGGTAAGAAAATTTTGGTAATTATATATGTACCAGTAGCCCCCGAGACTTGAAACAGTTAGAATAACTGATTTAAGGATCATTTTTTATGCAGGTTCTTACAGAAAAGAATACCCTACTGTCGCAGGAGCTGGAAGAGTGCAAAGCCCAACTTGAGGCCGCACTAGCCGCGGCAGGGGCGCCCAAGGAGACCCCCTCTGGTAATATACGCTTCGAAAGATAAGTATTTTGCGAAATGCGGCGTGGGTGCAAATCTGACAAATGAAATTGCAAATGGCGCCGGATTGAATCCAAAAAAGCAACAACTCCTACGCCAGCTGAAGGCTGGTGAGAGTGTGCTGACAAAGGTGAGGCAGGAGAAGAACGATCTCCAAGATGCCAACACCAAGCTGGGCGTTGAACTGAAGGATGTTCGTGCCCAGCTGTTGGACTCCGTTAAGGAGAATCAGCGGCTTCGACGTGACATATTTAGTAAGTCCTTAAACGAACTTTGAAAAAAAAGAGTTTGGCGAGGAATTCGACTAATAGAGTAATGTCTGTAGGTATGCTAACAGGTCGTCCTGTAGAGGAAATGCCCGGTTCTATGGGTGACCTTCTTCCCGAGCTCTCACGACTGCATGAGCGAGTTCGGCAGGTGATGCAAGGCGTCGCCCAGGCCTTGTGGCCATCTGTCTCCATGCCCGAAGCCCTTGGAGAGCTTGTAGAGAAGCTGAAGGGAGCGCGGAGGCGCTTCCGATCGTGGAAGATGTCGGCCTGCCGTCAAGGCGCCAGGGAGGCCTGGGCCATGGTGAAGACGCGGTACACGAAGGCTGACCCAAACCACATGGTCGAGGTCGACCCATGGAGCCCGATGGGAAGGAGATCCCTGTGAGCTTAGTATACGGCCAAGTAGAATTGGCCGCAAAGTATTCCCAACAGGACTGTAAGCTAGACAGCCTGTTAGATGGTATTGAAGAGGAATACAATCAGTCAGATTGACTATGTAATTTTAATTGACATGTGTAATGCCTTCTAGCCGGATTGTAGATCGTTTGTCATGGCCGACCTTTTCGCTTCAACCTCGGGACCTGATGGTCCGGAGTGTGTCCGAATACCCTCGCGCTTATATAAGAACCGGGGTATGCATGGAGACCAGGCGTAGGGGTCATTAGTGCTTGAACAGACAAGTGCCCAACTAGTTATGTTATATTACATGGTTAGTAAGAAACATCTTCCAGGGAGAATAGTTCCGTTAGGGGTTCCTTTCCCAAGAAGGCATGCCCTAAAGTGCATGTCCATTCTGCGAAAAGAGACGCAGGAAAAACATCTAGGGGCGTATAGATAAATAAGTGAAAAAAAGATCATCTTTAGTTCACCGACCGAATATACCCTTAAGAATGCTAGCTTTCGGCTTCACCCAGTCTGAGGTACACATCCGGCTGACCCGGCAGTAACAATCGCAGAGGTGCTCCCTTTACCACCTAGCCGAACAATCGAGAACGTAGGGGTAAGCACAGGAGCCAGGCAACCTAGCTTGGCCAAAGCTTAAGTCATATCGATGCATATAATGGTGAATAAAAGGTACATGCGGAAGTGTGACACATGTGTTGGGCATGAAGCCCATATAAATAAGCTTTTGTTTAAAGAAGCCCCCAGGTTTAATGAGCGTGGATAGCGCGTCACTTTATGAGCCTTTAAAGGCTATAAGAGAGAAAGAGGGGAGAAGGAGAGAAATGTAAGATAGAAAGTATATAAAAATGGACAAAGGAAGGAGACGAACACAGAGTCCGGCACTAGGCATAGAATCTTCGGAGACGGGCTGCGTTCCATGGGTTCGGCTCGAGTCGGTTATCCGATGCATCTCGTAGGCGGTACGCTCCACCAGTCAGGACATGGTCAATTATGAAGGGACCTTCCCACATGGGCTTGAGTTTGTCCTTTATGTTCCGGCAGGCGTAGAACTAATTCGCCAACATTGTAATTTTTGGCCCGTACTTCTCTGCTTGGGTATCTTCGAGCCAGCTGTTGATAGAATGCGGAATGGGCTTTTGCCACGTCACGCTCTTCCTCCAAGGCGTCCAAACTGTCCTGCCGATCGAGCTCGGCTTCTCTTTCTTCGTACATGCGCACTCAAGGTGAGTCATGAATTATGTCGCAGGGCAAAACTGCCTCTGCGTCGTACACCATGAAGAATGGTGTGTATCCGGTGGTGCGATTCGGCGTGGTCCGCAGCCCCCAGAGTACGGAGTTGAGCTCCTCTACCCAGTGCGTATTAGATTCCTTAAGGGACCGCACTAATCTGGGTTTGATGCCGCTCATGATAAGACCATTTGCATGTTCGACCTAGCCATTAGTTTGTGGGTGATAGACGGAAGCATAATCGAGCTTGATGCCCATGTTTTTGCACCAGAGTTTTACCTCGTCAGCCGTAAAGTTCGTGTCGTTATCAGTGATGATGCTATGGGGGACGCCGTAACGGTGTACAACACCGGATATAAAGTCTATCACCGATCCGGATTCGGCCGTCTTAACAGGCTTGGCTTCTATCCATTTGGTGAACTTATCCACCATGACCAATAAGTATTTTTTCTTGTGGGTTCCGCCTTTAAGGGGTCCAACCATGTCAAGCCCCCAGACCGCGAAGGGCCAAGTGATGGGGATAGTTTGGAGGGCGGTGGGTGGCATATGGCTTTGGTTTGCAAAAAGCTGGCAACTGACACATCGTTAGACTAAGTCCTGGGCGTCTGCCCGGGTCGTCGGCCAATAAAAGCCTGTACGGAAGGCCTTGCTTACAAGGGACCGAGCTGCAGCATGATGACCGCCGAGTCCGGCATGAATTTCAGCCAGGAGGTTCTGCCCTTCCACTTTGGAGATCCACCTTTGAAGGACTTCGGTAGTGCTTTTCTTATAAAGCTCTCCCTCATGGACTTTATAGGCTTTAGATCGCCGTACTATGCAGCGTACCTCATTTTGGTCCTCGCGGAGTTCCTGCCTAGTAAGGTAGGCGAGGAATGGTTCTGTCCACGGGGTGATGACGGCCATTATTACGTGGGCTGAAGGTGTTATTTCATTGGCAGAGCCTCCAATTATGTTAGAGTGTTCGGTGTCGGGCAGTGCGGTTGGGTCCGGGCTGTTATTGCCGGGTTCCCCTTCCCATGCTACGGATGGCTTGAACAGCCTTTCCAAGAAGATGTTGGGGGGGACTACATCGCGTTTTGCGCCGATGCATGCCAGGACATCTGCCGCCTGATTATTTTCCCGGGCTATATGGTGAAATTCGAGCCCTTCGAATCGAGCTGACATTTTTAGGACGACATTGCAATAAGCTGCCATTTTTGGATCCTTGGCATCAAAGTCTCCATTTATTTGGGATATTGCGAGGTTCGAGTCCCCGCGCACCTCTAGGCGTTGAATGCCCATGGATACTGCCATCCGGAGACCATGTAAAAGGGCCTCATATTCGGCTGCATTGTTGGAGTCTGTGTACATTATCTGGAGTACGTATTGAACTGTGTCTCCTGCAGGGGACGTCAAAACAACGCCAGCCCCTAGACCGGCCAACATTTTGGAGCCGTCGAAGTGCATGACCTAGTTTGAATATGTGACGTACTCTTTAGGGAGTTCGGCCTCCGTCCATTCCGCGATGAAGTCGGCCAATACTTGTGACTTGATAGCTCGCCACGGCTTGTAAGTTATGTCGAACTGGAGGAGCTCAATGGCCGATTTTGCAATCCGGCCCATCGCATCGCGGTTGTTTATAATATCGTTAAGTGGCACTTCCGAGCTACTGTTATTGAACACTCTTGAAAGTAGTGTCGCAGCTTCCGGGATGCCATAAATACCGTGTACGCAATCTTTTGATAATGTGGGTACCGTGACTTGCACGGAGTAATGACAGTGGACACATAGTAGACCGGCTTTTGAAGGGGGAATTTGTGTCCGTCCGTTTCTCGTTCGACGACGAGCACTGCGCTTACAACCTGATGGGTTGTTGCAATGTATAATAGCATTGGTTCGCCAATGTTTGGCGCGGCCAGGACTGGGTTTGCAGCCAAGATGGCTTTTATTTCGTCGAGTCCGGCCGTGGCTGCATCCATCCACTCGAAGTGTTCGGTGCGCCAAAGGAGGCGGTAAAGGGGTAGGGCCTTTTCTCCCAAGCGGGAGATAAAGCGGCTTAGAGCCGCCATGCATCCGGTTAACTTTGTATTTGTTTGAGGTCCTTCGAGATATCCAATTGTGACAGAGCTCGGATCTTGGCTGGATTTGCTTCAATTCCTCTACCGGATACAATGAAGCCCAAGAGCTTTCTGGCTGGAACACCAAAAACGCATTTTTCCGGGTTGAGCTTGATGTCGTATGTTCGGAGGTTATTGAATGTTAGCCTCAAGTCGTCTACTAGAGATTCGACATGTCTTGTTTTAACAACCACATCATCTATGTGTGCCTCCACTGTTTTGCCGATCTGGTTTGCCAGACATGTCTGAATCATGCCCTGATATGTTGTGCCGGCGTTTTTGAGCCCAAAGGGCATTGTGTTGAAGCAGAATGGGCTGTATGGTGTGATGAATGCTGTTGCGGCTTGGTCTGACTCTGCCATCTTTATTTGATGGTAGCCGGAGTATGCATCGAGGAAACACAACAAATCGTGTCCTACGGTAGTGTCGATAATTGGATTGATGCGGGGAAGAGGGAAGGGATCCTTTGGGCAAGCCTTGTTAAGGTCTTTAAAATCAACGCACAGGCGCCAGGATTTGTCCTTCTTTGGTACCATCACCAGGTTTGCTAGCCAGTCCGGGTGTTTTATATCTTTGATGAATCTGGCCTCCAATAGCTTGGCTAGTTCCTCTCTCATGGCATGTCTCTTAGGTTCGGAAAAATGCCGAAGAGCCTGTTTGACTGGCTTGAATCATTTTAGGATATTTAAGCTGTGTTCGGCCAGCATGCGTGGGATTCCTGGCATGTCTGAAGGGTGCCAGGAGAAAATGTCCCAGTTCTCTCGAAGGAACTCTCGCAGTGCGGCGTCTACATCAGGGTTTAATTGTGCCCCGATGGAAGCTGTTTTATTGGGGTCCGTTGGATGGACCTGGAATTTGACTATTTCGTCCGCCAGTTTAAAGGAGGTGGACTTGGATCTTTTGTCGAGTATCACATCGTCCCTATTCACCGTGGAGCACAGTGCAGTCAGTTCCTCAGCCGCTAGGGCTTCGGATAGCGCCTCGAGGGCCAGTGCGGCTGTCTTGTTTTTGGCGTGGAGTGCTATGTCCGGATCACTAGCGAGAGTGATGATTCCATTAGGCCTGGGCATCTTGAGCTTCATGTACCCGTAATGGGGTATTGCTTGGAAGATTGTAAATGCTTCCCGCCCTAGCAGAGCTTGATATCCGCTACTGAACGGGGCCACTTGGAACGTGACCTCTTCAGACCTGTAATTATCCGGCATGCCGAACACCACATCAAGTGTGATTTTTCCTGTATAGCGCGCTTCCCGACTGGGGATTATTCCTCTAAAGGTTGTGCTGCTTCGCTCAATGCGGTTCAATCCGCTGCCGCCATCCATGAGTACCTTGGTAAGATGAAAGTCGTCCACTATTGGACTGAGGACCAATGCGGCTGGTGCTCGGGCTGTTCGCAATTTAGGTTCATCACTGGCGTTAAAAGTAATAGCTGTGTCACTCCATGGGTTTATTGTTGCTACTTGGTAGACTTCGGCAAGGCTGCGGAGTGTTCTTTTTCACATATTATTTGATGCGAAAGTCTCGAAGACTGTTAATACCATACTGGTGTCTCTGGAGTGGCTTTCTGTGGCTTCTGGAATTAGGAGATCTTCGTCAATTTTTGCCACCAGCCGGAGTATACAACATGCTCTAAGGCTGTGAGTTGGTGTGGCGCCCTCTGCACTGTGAATTTTACAGGGTCCATTAAGTCATCCTTCCAGTACGGTTCCGTGCCCTGTAGAGGCCTTTTGCTTTTTGGTATTGAACTCGGGTGTCTGGCGATGATGCACCCTTTTATTAGGACTGGATTTGTATTTAGGGCCGGATTGTCCCAAAATTTTATTTCAGTTTTCCACGCGCTTTCCATCGCACAGTACTTTCGTACTATGGACACCAAGTCAGCGAAGCGTGTAATATCACGGTGACTTATGGCGTTGAGGATTCCCTTGTGAGTGCAATTATTGCAGAAAAATGAAATTGCGTCTTCCTCGCGGCAGTCCTTTATCCTGTTCATAACCAGGAGGAATCTAGCCCAGTAATGATGTACTGTTTCTTTGGGCTCTTGCCTAATTTGGGATAGATCGCTTATGTACGGGTGGGTGGGTGGAATCAAATACGAAACCTCACCCAATCTGAGACCCAGGGGCCAAGGAGTTTCCGAACTCGGAAGTTTGGATTCTTGGATGCTGTCCAATGAATCTAGCTCGTCGCCTGACTTTAAGTTCAGGCCTTGAGTGATGTCCTCCCCTTCGCGGGTATCCGGCTTGGAGGGATCGGGAATCCGGACGAAGCTAGTCCTTAAGATAGATGAAGGGTCGCCGCACTGTCCCTCTACCACGGCAATGTGATGAGTGGCCTGGGGAGAGTTAATCTCTCTCAGATCGGGTTTAAGCCCAATCTGGTCGTAATCCGTAGCGACTCCCAGGGCGGCGATGCAATCTAGGAGCTCATTTAGGGAAGAGAGCTCCATTGGATCTAGCTGCTCGGCGAATTCGAAGCTGACGTGAAGATTGCTTTCAATGACCCGAGAGGTCATCGTCGACGCAGCAGCCGAACAGGCGGTCATAAGGAAACAACCTAGCCGGAGAGTTTGGCCGACAGCCAAAGCTCCCTTAGCAACGGTGCCGTCTTTAAAGACGGGATGAGGCATCCTTCCTGATGGCGACGGCACAGAGGAACTCTCAATGAAAGCACCAATGTCGGTGTCAAAACCGGCGGATCTCGGGTAGGGGGTCCCGAACTATGCGTCTAGGCGGATGGTAACAGGAGACAAGGGGCATGATGTTTTTACCCAGGTTCGGGCCCTCTCGATGAAGGTAAAACCCTACATCCTGCTTGATTAATATTGATGATATGGATAGTACAAGAGTAGATCTACCATGAGATCAAGGAGGCTAAACCCTAGAAGCTAGCCTATGGTATGATTGTTGTCGTATGGACTAAAACCCTCCGGTTTATATAGACACCGGAGAGGGCTAGGGTTACACAGAGTCGGTTACAATGGTAGGAGATCTACATATCTGTATCGCCAAGCTTGCCTTCCACGCCAAGGAAAGTCCCTTCCGGACACGGGACGAAGTCTTCAATCTTGTATCTTCATAGTCCAGGAGTCCGGCCGAAGGTATAGTCCGGCTATCCGGACACCCCCTAATCCAGGACTCCCTCACCGTTGCCTCCCCATGAACACGACGCATTCCGTTGCCTCCCCATGACACAACGACGACGTTGTTTCTCCGTTCTGACCCAGCCATGTACACGAGCCCTGGCCGTACGTATGCGCGAGTAGGCGTTCGAGACCTCGCCCGTATGTACACATACGTGGCCGTATTTTCTCTCTTGCACCCTGGCCGCTGTACGTACGTGTACATGCTACGTGCGCGCCTCTACTACAACACGTACGCGCCTCTACAACGACACGTGCGCGCCTGTACATCCACCAGTATATATGTACGTACACATTCACGACCAGAATGACAATGCTACGTACGCTTCGACCAGGTGGGTCCCGACTGTCAGGCACTTCCTTGCCTGCGAAGATGTTGCTGGTGGGTCCCAGCAGTCAGGGGGGCGAATCGTTTTTTTACCTTTACGCACTTCCTTGCGTGCGAAGATGTAGCTGGTGGGTCCCAGCAGTCAGGGGGAAATGGTTTTTTCGCAAAATACAGTGGCCTATCCGGTGGGTCCTAGCTGTCAGGTGGAGGAATCATTATTTTCCGCGTAATAAGGAGGCACTTCCTTGCTGCGGCCGTGGACCCAGCTGTCAGCCTCTCCACATACAGTCCACATCCGATGGAAGTCGTTCCTTGACCCCGTTGACCACGCCGCGCCGAGAGCACCAGGGCGGTGGACGATGGTGAGGCCTAGGAAGGGGACAACGCGGAGCCGGGGAAGACGCGGTAGTGGAAGCCCGCGCGGAGATGAGTTCGAGGATTCACTGGTTCGGCTGTGGTGTGAGGCTGCCGTCGCCGCAGGGCCTGGCCTGCGGTGGGAATAGTAGGGGCAGTAAGGCCTCCGCGGCAGCACAGCCGACCCCGGGAGGCAGGAGCATGCGGCACGACCGACGCTGCTTTGGGCGGCTAGAGCAAGAAGACCAGAGGTTGAAGAAGCACTACGACCGTTGGATGGACATCGTACGGTCACTGGAGCTAGAATCGTTTATATTGACTAAGTTGACAAAGCCCTCCGTCCCCGCCAACTTAGTAGGCCCACAAGTCAGCCTCCCACCAAGGTGGGTCCCAGGTAGCAAGGGGTATTTTTTTTTTTGTGCGTAATAAGGAGGCACTTCTGGTGGGTCTGAGATGACAGCAGGGGAACGTTTTTTTCATGAAATACGGTGGCCCTCGGGTGGGTCCTAGCAGTCAGGGGCAAATGTTTTTTTTCACAAAATACTGGTGGGCGTCCGGTGGGTCCCTGCTGTCATGTGGAGGAATAGTTATTTTCCGCGTAATAAGGAGGCACTTCCTTGCGGCTGCCATGGACCCAGCTGTCAGCCTCTCCACGTACAGTATTCTTCCGATGGAATTCGGTCATTGACCACATTGACCACGCCGCGCCGAGAGCACCACGGCGGTGGACGACGGTGAGGCCTAGGAAGGGGACGACGCGGAGCCGGGGAAGACGCGGCAGTGGATGCCCACGCGGATAGGAGTATAGTATGAGGCTTCACTGGTTCGGCTGTGCTGCCGTCGCCGCAGAATAACAGGGGGTGTGGGTGAGTGGAGTGGAGGGATGGCCTGGCCAGTGGTGGGAGTATTATGGGGGCGGTGAGGCCTCCGCGGCAGCACAGCCGGCCACGGGAGGCAGGAGCAGGCGACACGACCGGCGCTGCTTTGGGCGGCTGGAGCAAGAAGACCAGAGGTTGAAGAAGCACTACGGCCGTTGGATGGACATCGTACGGTCAGTCGAGCTAGAATCGTGCATATTGACTAAGTTGAAAAAGCCCTTCGTCCCCGTCAACTTAGTAGGCCCACTATACTGGGTCCCAGCTAGCAGGGGGAGTATTCATTTTTTTGTGCGTGATAAGGAGGCACTTCCTTGCGTGCGAAGATATAGCTGGTGGGTCCGAGCTGTCAGCGGCGGTAGCGTTTTTTTCACGAAATACAGAGGCCCTTTCGGTGGGTCCCAGATGTCAGGTGGAGGAATCATTATTTTGCATGTAATAAGGAGGCATTTCCTTGCGTGCGGCCGTGGACCCAACTGTCAGCCTCTCCACGTACAGTCCACTTCAAATGCATGTTGGTCGTTGACTATGTTGACCACGCCACGCCGAGAGCACCA
The DNA here is from genome assembly GCF_002162155.2 of Triticum dicoccoides. NCBI lineage: Eukaryota > Viridiplantae > Streptophyta > Magnoliopsida > Poales > Poaceae > Triticum > Triticum dicoccoides. The sequence continues at coordinate 666,769,538 of NC_041388.1, read as the reverse complement.
GGGCGGTGGACGATGGCGAGGCCTAGGAAGGGAACGACACGGAGGCAAGGAAGAATCGGCAGTTGTTTTTGTTTCCCACGCGGAGGGGAGTACGACTGTACGAGGGTTTACTGGTTCATCTGCTGTCGCCGGAGAATAACAGCAGGTGTGGGTGAGTAGAGGGATGGCTAGGCCAGCGATGGGAGTATGATGGGGCGGTGAGGCCTGCGCGGCAGCACAGCCGGCCGCGGGGAGGAGGGAGCAGGCAGTCCCGCCGGCGCTTGTTTGAGCGGCTGGAGCAGGAAGAGCAGAGATTGAAGAAGCATGATGGCCATTGGATGGACATCCAACAATATACAAGCCATCTGTGGAAAGCCTCAAATCTGTGGAAAACAGCATACAGCCCATCTGCCATTATTGCAAATAATTTACAGCCCATTTGCTAATTCTTACGGGTTTTTTGGAGCCCACATTCTTTTTATTAGCATTACAGCCCATATTGTGGCCACGGTTAAAAAATTATACAAAATTTTGCATATGTCGGTGCGGTCTAAACTGTTTTTAATCCCGAAATTTCGAGTCACAAAAGGCTGTCTAGACAGGCCAGAGTGTCCCGCACAGCCCAGTTGACACCCTGCTTCCGTCTCGAAAACAAATAAGATAAATGCCACTCCAATTATGGCGATTCCTAAAAATGCCACTACAATTTCCAAACTTTAAAAAATGCCACTCCAATTTTTGCGAACTTTGAAAAACGCCACTGCAGTTTGCAAACTTTGAAAAACGCCACTCCAGACTTCGAAAAATGCCACTAGAAATGGCATGAAATGACATTTTTCAAAGTTTGGAAATTGCAGTGGCATTTCTCGGATACACCAGATTTGGAGTGGCATTCATCAAATTAACCCAAATCAAAAATAACTGGGCGAGCTACTGGGTCCCTGGTGTCAGCCGCTCGTTGTGCAATTCTCTCGTTTATTGACTACGTTGACAATGGCCTGGCACCCAGATGTCAGAAATCCACTAGGAGGAGACATTTTTTATTGGCTTGAAATAAGGAGGCACTTGCTTCTAGTGGCCCTCTACTACACCTGCCTTTGGCTGTATGATAGGTGGGCCAGCCACCCCCTGGGCCCACGTGTCATTCACCCAAAGGCAATTGCCGTAAGTCAATGAAGCTGCGTCCCCCTCCGTGCCGGTGCAGTATAGTCATCTCACCGGACCTCTAGTTGGGGCCAAACGAGAGAAGTTTGATATTTACTGGTTTATTGGTCCCCTTTGCATTTTGCGCCAAGTTTTGACCTTTGATTTAACTAATAAAATGTTAATGCATGTAAACAAAAATGTTGTGTAAGTCACCTTACAAAAACCAAATAATCCCAAAATACTTAGGCACGGTGCATTAACTCCCTCCTTGTTTCTTATTTTGGGACATATCAACCAATGAGGGATGTGGGCCATGCATGCTTTCAATGACTTGAGACTACCAAACATGACATGCAGTGTTTAGTTCATTGCATGTAATCCTATTAGTACTCTAGTTAGCAAAAAACATTAAGTTCTCTCGCCGATAGGAATAAAACACCATGTATTTATTTACAGAGGGAGTAGTACATTTTTTGTGACATGCATTACTAGATATTGCTAGTCAAAAACTAAAATCCAGATGGACGTGGTAGTACTCCTAAATCCAGACGGTGGTTCTACTAGTACTAGTAGTAGTACTACCAATGTAGTAATAGGAGTACTAGCATTGTACTACCCGTTGGTCAAATTATTACGTCCTGCTCCTCACATTGAAGTGACAAGACCCTGCGCTGGAGATGACACCTGAGTAAAGGCGCCATGTTCAGCATACCATAGTCAGCCTCACCGTCTGCAGTCACTATCATCATGGTTGTAGAGCTAGCCTGCTTACAACTAGCCCTGTTTGACATAATTTCCCGTGCGTAGATGCCCATGCATTCACTACTAGGGAAACCCTATACATAGAATCTTAGCAGCAGCGCGGCTCAAAAAGGAGCGTTGCTGCTAATTAGCAGTAGCGCGGGTGTGGAAAACCCGCTACTGACAAGTGCTTAGCAATAGTGCGCTCGGTGTAACCTGCGCTGCTACAAATATGGACCGACAGTGCCCACCCAACTCCATTTAGCAGCAGTGCGGTGCCGCGAGCCGCACTACTGCTATAGCTGTAGCAGTAGCGCGGTTTTTCTGAGGTCGCTGCTGGTAATTTTCAAATTGGGCATGCTTTTGGTCCCGGTTAGCAGTAGCGCTTGTATCGAAAGCGTGCTACTACTACATTCTTAGCAGCAGCGCGTTTTACATCCCGGGCTACTGCTAATCCGCACCCACCACCTTTTCCCCACCCACCCTCCCCCTCCCCCTCCTCTCCCTTTCCCCTACCTCTCCCACTCTCACTCTTCTTCTTCCTCAATACTTCTCCCCCATTACTCTCCCTCTTATACCTACCTTTCTCTCTCTTCATTACTCCTTCCTAACTACACCACCTCCATTAATGCATCTCCTTTCTCTTTTTCCTCCACCTCCACTAGTTGAAGTTGCCTCCTCCCAAATTAGGTAGCTAGGTAGATGTAGTATTTAGTTAAGTGACCTATTTGCCCCCTAACTAGATCTATCTGTGTCAAGAAGAGCTTTGTGCACTTTTGATCTCCCTACATCATCATCTCCACCGTGTGCTCGATCTCGAGATATAGGTGATTAAAATTTCATGCTTTTGCAAAATGGAAATATGTTTATGTGTGTGTGATATGTTTATGGAAATTGTGTGTGTGGCATGAGTTGATGCCAAATTGTGCTTTTGAGTTGCCTATGTTTTCCCGAAATGTCGATTTATTTCCGTTTCAGCGAATTCTGGGCAAACTCTAGATCTATATATGTCCTATTTTTAAGGAAGGTCATGCCGAATTTTTGTATGACTTTGATGCATGCACGCATTTTTATAATCAATTTGTTTATTATTACCGTGCAGAGTTGACAATGGTCAGTGGAACGATGGTGGCAGGTGGTTGCGGTCGGTGGTGCAGGACATGAAAGAAAATAACCGGACAGAGGTTTTATGTCCGTGTCGAAAATGCAAAGGAATAGTTTGGCTCGACCCCCATGACGATGGTCGTGTCGAAGCGCACCTGCTCATGACTGGTTTCATGGATGGCTATACTCGGTGGATAATTGAAGATGAGGATGACGATGTTGAGGATGCCGACGGGGCAGGCAATGATGACATGGGGCAAGACGAAGAGATGATCGATAATGGCGGCGGGGAAGAGGCCGGACATGGCGGCGGAGAAGGGGCTGGACATGGCGGCAGAGAAGGGGCCAGACATGGTGGCGGAGAAAACAACATGGACTCCACGCAGCAGAGTTCGTCGGTACTAAGTTCAATCGTGCGGGACCCTCATGTTCAAGCATTGCTTCGCAAGGAGACGAGTACTGAGAGAGCTGCTTCTAGAGAGGAGGCTAAGCTGGAGCAACTGGTGGTAGACTCGAACACTCCATTGTATGATGGTTGCAATCCTGAGGTGACCTGCTTGAGTTTCACACTCCAACTCCTGTAGACGAAGGCTAAAAACAAATGGACCAACACTAGCCTCGATGAGCATCTCAAGTACCTAAAGGTTGTTCTTCCCGCGGGTAATCTATGTCCTAGTAGTGTTGATGAGGCCAAGAAGATCGTGTGCCCTCTTGATCTGCCACACGTTAGATACCATGCATGCATCAACGATTGCATAATTTATCGGAAGGAGCACGCGAAAAAAACAAGCTATCCGGTGTGCAATGCTTCTCGATACATGAAGGCCGGGAAGAAATGTCCCCAGAAAATGGTATGGTACTTACCGATCACTCCCCGTCTCCAGGGGTATTTTGTAGATCCCAAGGAAGCAAAGCTAATGCACTGGCACGCAGAGAGGAATAAGCCCGACGATGGAAATGATCAGAAGCGGAGACACGTCAAGGATGGAAGCCAGTGGAGAGCGTTGAACAGCTTCTATCGGTATTTTGAATGTGACGCAAGGAACATCATGCTTGGCATGTGTACCAATGGCATGAACCCGTTTGGCAACTAGAACACCAAACATAGCACATGGCCCGTGTTTGTACGGATGTACAACCTCCCCCTGGTTGTGCATGAAATCGAAGCACATTCACATGAGCATGCTTATTCAAGGGCTGAAACAACCAGGAAATAATATTACTTCAAGAGGAGTTAGACACGTTATGGAAAACACCGTCCAAGACATGGGACGCCAACAAAGGCGAGTATTTCAACATGAGAGCCGCGCTGATCACGACTGTGCAGGACTATCTCGGTTACTGATATGTGGCAGGCCAGGTGTGCCATGGATATTGTGTATGCATGCGATGCATGGATGATACGGCGTCTCAGCAGCTAATGTCAAGGAAAGATGGCGGGTCTGGGAAAATCGTGTACATGGGGCATCAAAGATGGCTTGAACAGGACGACCCATGGAGAAACCGTGGAGATCTATTCAATGGTCATGCTGAGCATCGAGGACCTCCACGTAAGCGGAGCGGTGCCGAAATCGATGAGCTGTTGAAAAACTCGAAGGAGTGCCCCGCGCCAGGAAAGATGATGAGAAAGGTGCCGAAGCCGCTGCTGAAGGTATGGAAGACGAGGTCTGTGTTCTGGGACTTGGAGTACTGGCACAAACTTGATACACCTCATTGCCTTGATCAAATGCATATCTGTAAGAATGTCCTTGAGAGCTTGCTCGCAACACTGATGAACATGCCGGATAATACCAAGGATGGGCCGAAGGCAAGAAAAGACTTGCAAGATTTGAAAATCAGGGAAGATCTGCAAATGCCGCTCCGTAAAATGTCAGATGAGACAGAGACGGAGACAGTGGCATGGGAGAAGAAGGGCAAGAAAATAAAGAAAGAGGATTATTGCCCCCCTTCTTGCTTCACCTTAAGTCAGGCTGAGATCCATCAATTGTTTAAGTGCCTTACCGGAGTCAAAGTTAGTTCCGGTTACTATGGCAAGATAAACAGATATCTAGACACGGACAAGAAAAGGTTCAGCGGGATGAAGTCCCATGACTGTCATGTGATGATGACGCAGATACTACCTGTTGACCTTAGAGAGATAATGGACAAGCACGTCCGTGACATGCTTATTGGTCTGCAAATTTCGATGTCATCTCTTGAAAGTTGATCAGTGTGAAGCAGATCCGAAGCCTACAAGAAGAGATAATTGTGATACTGAATGATCTTGAGATGTACTTCCCGCCCGCGTTCTTGGACGTGATGGTGCATCTGTGTCCATATTGTGGATGACATAGTAGACCTGGGGCCGTCATTCCTGCACCATGATGCCGTTTGAGAGGATGAATGGGATCATCAAAGGATTCGTTCATAACATGTCCCGTCCGGATGGAAGCATCGTCCGGGGCTATGTGACACAAGAGTGCATCTCTTTCTATGAGAATTTTCTATATGGCGCAGACCAGCCGCCTGGTGTTAGTGTTGGTTTGCCCGTTAACAAGAACGATGGGAGGCTCGAAGGAGAAGGTCACTGCAACGGTCGCAGGGAACTGCACGTGGCATACTTAGATCGACGCAGCGACTTTGACAGAGCAAACTTGGTAGTGCTACAACACCTGGACGATGTAGTTCCTTTCGTGCACTGCACAAAGAAATTATCGCAAAGAAGTATCGTGACCGGGGGGTATGCAGGACGGACGGCGATGTTACTAGAGAGCACAGCTCCACTTTCCTGCATTGGTTCAAAGAGCATATTATTGCTAATCCCCCGGAGGAGGGCTCTAAGGACGGATTGCTCATATACGCCTTATCACATGGCCCCTCGCCCAACCTCGTAACCTATCAGGCATATGATATCAACGGATACACGTTCTACACGCAGGCCAAAGATATGGACAGTGATGATCAGAACTCAAGGGTGACGATGGAATGCATGACCAGCAGCGACAACGGTGCAACTGAACGATTTTATGGAAGGGTCGAGGAGATCTGGGAGCTTGACTACTCTGGATTGCACAACACGACGATGTTCCATGTCAGATGGGCTAAGAATGTCGAAAGAGAAAACTGGATTTTCAATACCATGATATACCCGACGCCAAGAGCACTACCGTGAACACTATCACCAAAAACGAGCCATGGTGCACTCTAAGCACGTGACACAATGCTTCTTCTTAACTGACCCATGCAATCCCAGTCATGTTGTCATGAGGAGAGGCAAAAGGAACATCATTGGAATGGATGGAGTCGCCAACAAGGAAGACTATGATCAATACGGCAACCCAATGAGGGAAGATGACGATGATGGTGAAGTATATGTCAAAAGAAGAATCAATACTACATTACCTAAGAAAAATCGTACTCCATGGAAAAGGCAAAGTCACAATGAGGGGCTCAATTATTCTTCGACGAACAATAAGGGAAAGAAGCTGACTCAAAAACGAAAACGTCAGCGCTGAGGAACCGTATCTTATCGGTCAAATGATGTAATATATATATATATATATATATATATATATATATATATATGTTCCTATTTTGTATACACACTTAGCCATTATTATGCATGGGTCCAATGATGTAATATATATGTTCCTATTTTGTATACATATGTAACCGTCAAATGATGCAATATATATCGCCTTCCCTTCGTTCACTGCTCTCGGGAAATAAAAGTGGGAGAAAATAAAGGAAAAGAAAAAGGAAAACTGGCAGTAGCGATTTCCTTATAAAACAGCTACAGTCAAGCTAGTAGTAGCGATTTCCTTATAAAACCGCTACAGCTAGTGAAGGTAGTACCATCGCGTTTTATCTAAACCGCTACAGCTAGTGAAGGTAGTAGCAGCGCGTTTTTTCTGAGCGCCCTACAGCTAGTGAAGGTAGTACCGGCGCGTTTTGTCTAAACGCGCTACTGCTACGTCCACTTAACCCAAAATTCTCAATCTCCGTGCTTCATCCCGCCTCTTTTCTCCCCAAATCCCCACTCTCTCCCCCGTCGCACCGCCGTGCCCCGGCGCTCGCCCCCGACCCGACCCTCGCCCTCGACCCCGGTGCTCACCCCGACCCCGGCGCGCTCGCCCCCAACCCATCGGCCCTCGCCTCCCTCCTCTGCTTCCTCCCCTCCCAACCTCGGCCGTCGTCGGGCCTGCCTCCTCGCCCCTGCACCCTCTGTAAACCCCCCTCTCTCTGCTAGCTAGGGTTCTTCTGTTAATTTACTTAGATTTTAGTTAGGGCAGTAGGATAATTAGGTTATCTATTTAGTTATGAATTTAGCTAGGTTTTAAAATAGGATAGAAATTTAGGGTTAAGCAATTGTAGATAAAAGAAAAGGCAGCATTTAAGCAATTGTCCAAATCAACATCCCTTGTTAAAGCAAATTTAGGTAGGCTAGATTTATATGCAAATTTGAACTGGACATGTGATATGTGGATATGTCATGTTTTGGACATGTCATGTTTCGAATTTGAACATGTCATTTGGACATGTGATGTTTTGGTTCAATGTTGGTAAATGATCCGAGTGGCCTATGTTATGCCGGAATGTTGATTCATTTCCGTTCCGGTGAATTTCAGGCGCTCGATATGTCCATTTTTTAGCAAAGGTCATGCCGAAATTTGCCATGAATAAAGGCATGATTTGTGCTACATAGTTGGCATATCAAGTGCTGGCACAGAGATTTCTTTTTTATGTCATTTCTCTTTTATTCATACTTTTAGAAATAAACGAGGACACTTAATCATAGGAAACATGTCGAACAACGAAGAAACTGGGCCTTCTGACCAAGATACAGACAAGATGGATTATGAGGGTGAACAAGAGTACCTCGACTATTTGACTGCTAAGCAAGGTTTGCAGGTCGGCCTCGATGATGGTACTGACGCCGACATCGACACCGACGGCGCCGGCACTGATGGTGGCGCCGAGACCGCCGGGGAAGATACCGGCGGGGAAGGTACCGGCGTCGATGCCGCTACCGAAAAGAGGAAGCATAAGAAGCAGAGGATAAGAAAACCTAACAAACTAGGGATTGGATGACTTGTGATCACAAAGATGGCACCTGGCAAGTTTGAGCCATTAGAGCCGGAAGAACCTCTCAAGTGTTATGGGAACCAATTAGGATGCATCCTACGGGAATGCGCGAGCATCAACGACGATGACTTAAGGAGTAAAGAACATTTGACGCAGTTGCTCCTAACGAAGTTGCACAATTGATTCAAGTTCCCCGACCGGGATGATAACATAGAACAACCGTGGGATGATCCGAAGATGAAAAAGATTAACAATCACACCATGGGCATGTTTAGCAATGATTTGGCTTCCTGTAAAGGGAGGGTGAAACGAGCTATTGAGGCTGACGAACCCCTGTCCAAGATTCTGGAGAAAAATCTGACACTTACTGAAGAGGAGTTCGAAAAGTTCAAGGACACTTGCGCTACCGAGGCAACCAAGGCTAAGGTTGCGAAATTCAAGAGCCTTCAGCAAAGGAACACCGGGAAGCATCGCCTCGGAAAGCCGTGGCTACCTCGGTAAAAGGCCCATATGGGATAAGGAGGATGCGGAACGTGAAGCCGCGGGTCTCCCACACCCCTTCGCCAAGTTCACCAACCCCTTAGAGCGTGACTTCATCAGGGCCCGCTACAAGTGGGACAAGGAGAAAAAGGTTTTTTACACGGACCAGATCATGAGGAAATTTATTAGACTTCTGGAGAAGGATCACCAGCTTGCAGCCGAAAGCCCTACTTCTCTGACGAGGCCCAAGTGGGACACCCCTCTCAACCGGGCCTTAAACGAACTTAAGGGACTCCCTTTGGGCCAGCGGCCGCAATATGGTCGTGTGCACGGCGCTAGAGACGGCGCCACATGGAAGGTGTTTTACAATGATGGCCCGGAGGCCAAGAAGAAGAAAAATAAGTTTAGTCAGGCGGACATCGATGCAAAGGTGAAGCTTGCGGTTGAGAAAAAAGCAGCTGAGGACGTGGAAAAAACAGCCGAGGAGAAAAATGAGTTGCTACAGCAGGCAATCAATATAGCTGTAACTGCCTGCAGAAATGATTTTGCTACTAACTTGGTTCCAGTTATCATCAACTAGATGAAGGAAAATACAGACAAGACGGTACATGATTTCCTGATGCCCAGTTTCGTCGGGAGGAACTCCATGAACAACAACAACACCACACCTTCACTTGCTCACGGAACCAGGCCTCTTCTCGCAGTCGCTCCTGCTCATAGCAGCCCGTCCTCAGTCTCTGGCGTGCTAGGTGGGCCTTCGTCTTTGGCTGAGCTCGACGCCGTCACGGTAATTACATGTCGCACCAACATATATATATATAAAGAGAGAGAATATTCCATTTTCGTTGCCTTTCGGATGATTTATGCAACAGACATATGTGTTTGCAGGGCGAAGAAACCCCGTGCATCATACTCTACTTGATCAAAGGCCAGAAGGTGGACGTGGGAAAGGAGATGATAATGAACCCCATGCAACCATCGTTCCACAACCAGCCGATCCCCGATGGGCACTTCAAGGTTAACTTGTCCAGTGTGAAATCGGGGCACGAGCATTTGCCTCCTCTGGTATATCCCGTCGGAGAGGACAACGAGACCCCGCCACGGATTGGAAACTGCAAGGGTTGGATGCTGCTATGGCCGAAGAATCTTATTCGTCTGGAGCCGACCAAGAGCACACCAATAACCACACATCAACAAGCATGTGCGGAGACCACCACCCCGCCTATGCAATTACCAGCTCATGTAGTGCCGAGTGAGAGCGGCGGACGACATGATGAAGGGGGTGCAATAGTACTGGCTGATGTAATCAGTCCTGTAGAATAGATAATGGATGATGAGATGGAGGTCGACCCTATGGGTTTCCTCAATACAAACGCGTATGCCTGTGACATAGATATGATGAGTCAACCATATGATGAATCGGGCTATCAGCATGCTAATGAGGACATGGATGATATGCACGGGCAGGAAGGTCGTTGGAAGGATTGCAAAAAGTCTCTCTTCATGAATTCCTCATAGGACACGCCTGAAGATGTCGCCTCAACACAGGCTCAACTAGCCGGTGGTCGTACAGTGCTTAGCCCGGGAACCCTGGGGCTGGGGTTAGGGAAGGGTCTAGAAGGTGTGCCCAAGAAAAAGGAGAGGAAGAGATCGGGGGAGATAACTGCCTCCAAACAAGCCAGAGCACAAAGCAGCCAAACAATGCATTCTGAAGAGCGTGTACCCGTGAAAGGTGCGGCCATGTTCCATCTCACGGGCGAGCCGATGCTACTGCCGAAACCGTTGGAGGCACTATTAGGGGATCTCAGGAGACTGGACGACCATGTGCTGTCGACTGAGAAAAGCCTACTAACCTCAAAGGATCCAGGATATCCGACATACGCGGCTCGTGTGCCTGAGGGGAAGTCCTACGACGATACACGGCCCGCGGAGTTGTTCTTCCTGCGGTTTGACCATATCTTTGAGATGTTTCTGACAAGGCGGCTCGATTTTACAATCGTCCGCCTTTTTGCGCTAAATATGAGCTCCGTCATGAACAGTGTAGAAGTCTCGCAAATCTGTGTGGCGGATCCGTACTACATGCACGAGTCTTTCTTCAGTCTCGGCGACTTTGAGTGTGAAACTGCTAGGGAGTACCTCCAAAACTTCATGGTATAGAATAAGGACCGGGAAATTGTCCTCGTCCCTTATCATCGAAAGTAAGTCAGTTCCGGACAACCCTTTCATACATTTCAATCATTCCTTCTATCTCATATGGGGAATAATTTGAGGTGTCTTTTCCCTGCAGCAACGGGCGCACCGTCCTTATCGTTCTTTACCCGCAAGTCTCCCACGCCGTGTATTTTGACCCTTCCAGAGACTATGAGAAAAAAGACTACACCCACATAATGAATATTCTAGATGATGCTCTCCAAGGCTTCAGCATTAGAGGTGGCCACATGCAGATCAGGGAACAAAGTAACAAGAAGATGGGTTTCGCGCATAAAACTAACTTCTCCTGCATCCATGTCCCAAAACCAAGTAAGAAGGATGGATTCTACATCGTCCATCTCATGATTCAGTTCAACATGGATCACCAAAAGCTTCGCATGAGAAGCAGAAATGATGATCATATCCACAAGTGGCTAGAATCTCATGGAGAAGCGGATTATAAACTTAGAGATGACTTCTTTCGCATCCAAAGAGACATTGCAACGATCATCATGAAAGAAGTCGTCGATGAGAAGGGGATGTCCCACCACGGCCCTATATCGCAAGCTGACGTCCAAACTCGCATAGGCATGCAACGTCTAGACCTCACGCCGTTCAAGAAGCTAGGGTCCAACCTCGATGATATGAAAAGGATGGAACTTCTAGTGATTTGTGATGCCGATGATGATGATATGTGTCGGTTGAACTTGTATACTTTTTTTAGCGATGAAACTTTGTGATGTCCATGGTCCCTGCCGAACTTGCGTAACACTACTTTGTTAGTTTGCGTACGATGACCTGCGTACCTCTAGTTAATTAATTTGCGTACTGTATGTTGCATCTAGTTGCTAACCCTTTCTTTTTCGGTGTTGCTCTAGTATATTTTGTTGCATATATATGATTGTACATCCTCTTCATGAACATGCATCTCTAACAGGTACCTAGTTTCTTGATGGCGATATGGAAGTGCTATGTCGTGTACAAAGGGAAGGTTCCGGGGGTGTACAACGAGTGGCATGAGTGTCAGGCGCAAGTGAATGGGTTCTCGGGCGCCAGCCATAAAGGCTTCAAAAGAAGACAAGAAGGAGAAGCTAGTTACTTGAGGTTCACGCTAGCGCGAGAGAGGACTCGTAACCGCCACCTCATGTACTGCATAGTTCCGCTCTCACTCATAGTGATAGCTCTTCTCGTGTATACCTTTGTTTGGATGGATGACGTTGTAGTTGCAAGTATTCGAGACTTGCATGTATCGCTATTTTCGAGATGATGACAAGATACCACTTTGTGTTGGATGATGATTATGATGAGACTATTCGTATGTATATGCTATGATTACATTTGTGGTCTCGCAGGCATTTGTATGTGTATCATGATGACATTTGTATGTGCTAAAGATTCTTCTATAAAGCCTGTTCAAATACAAAACAAATATGCCGAACAAAACAAAAAACTACTAGAATTAGCAGTAGCGAGTGGACAAAAGTTAGCAGCAGCGTGGTAGTAGCAGTAGCGCGCACAGGAGAAGAGCGCTATAGCTATTAGCAGTAGTGAGCTTCCATTAAGCGTGCTACTGCTACACTTGTGTGGCAGTAGCGCTGGTGAGCACGCGCTACTGGTACGTGTTAGCTGTAGTGCCTTATTAGTAGCGCCGGTCCCCGCGAACTGATACACCTAAAACCCATGCTGCTGCTAGCCTTTTCCCTAGTAGTGATTGCACGGAACACGAAGATTGGGGGTGGACGGCTCCGGCAGCCGCCATCACGCCAGATTTTTCCATGGTCTTCTAGATGTGGTGGGGAGGAGATAAGGCTGATTGTGAGAGACAAGGAGTTGTTTGTAAATAGGGAACAAATGTGGGCATCTTTTTGCAAAAATGGGGAAGCTTAGTTCGTATGCGTCGGATCTAGATCCGACGGCTATTGGTGAAGGATGGGAGGCACAACATCATCACCAACTCAGGACCTATTTGATTCGAAGGATTTTGAAAACACGGGAATAGGACACGGCAATATTACAAGTTTCAAGTTGATATTACAAATGTTAGGAGTAATGTTGCTCCTGCGAAGAGGGAATTACTAGGAAGTTTACGTAAGAACTTTCGTTACTTTAGGTGGATGCAACATTATCATACAAACTCAAATCCACTGCCCTGACAAGTCACTGATGGGCAAATAAGTTTTGGAGTCTCTGGCCACTTGATGTTTCAAAAACAAATTCAGCTTCTGTGGAGACTTTGTCATTTAGGCTTAGACGCTTGCGGTGATCAGCACGCCATTTATTGTTGTGCCAGAGAATGCCAAACCTCATTACCTTGAGCACACTTGCCTCCAGAACAAAGAACCTGGCCAATTTAATCTCAGATGTGCTACCTCGGTAGCCGATCAAATCAATTTTTGTAAGATGGAGATCAAGGCATTCGATGAGATTGTTATAGTGCAGCACATTTTTCACTTTCGGGTCTTTTTTTTATCTGCAAAAGAAGAGAACATATTAGAGCAGCCGGTTGCATAAGATTTCCCTGTCATCAAGAGGTACCAATATCATTCGCTCATACGATAGGGTTGGCTGGCTAGTGATATTTTTTCACTACAAAATTGGAAGAGTAAACCAGGACGGAGGTAGTACTTGCTCTTAGGGTAACCATAGAGTTATTGGAGTAGTCTAAGTTACTTTCCACTATGACTAGCCTAGGATACTATAGTAGTACAGCATAAAAACGATGCAGGTGATCACGTGAGAAAAAATACTAAAAACATTTCTTTCGGTGTAGTGCGTAGATGCAATTTTGAACACTACACTTGTCATCGTAATTTGGGAAAATTACAAAAAAATTGAGCTACGTTGTGATTACCATTTACTTATAGGAAAGAAGTTTCATCTTGATGAGTAGCTTCTCCGTGCACGGAAAGCATGTAAGGAATCCAACAACTTGATCCAGATTGGGGCCGATAGATTTTAGTGCTAAGATCTTCACTGTGCGCATGGAGGGTCAAGCTTGTGGGAATCATTTTCTGGAAGAAGGTCATAAATACATCAAGAATAAATTAAAAAATGTGAATTTCAAGAAGACGGAGAAGAAGATGAGTGCTGTACCTAAACGATTACGGATCCAATAGAGTTCGGTGAATTTGGCAGACAAGTACACCTACGCTGTCAATTTCGGCGCATCAATGACCCTGATTTTTGTTAGACCTTCTAGATCCGATACAAGCAATCTCTCAAGGAAAGGCGCATTCTCAATGACCATAACATGGAACAGCTGGAGTGATCTCTTCCCAATTGATGTCTTATTGCGGGGCTAGCAAGACACATAAATCCATTGGAGATTCATCGAGGCGATGTGGAGGCTAATGAACCCGTGGATCTGCTCAAGACGAAGGAACTCGAGCACAGTACAGCTGTGGAGCAGGTGATCCATAGCCTTCTTCAAGATGACAACGTCGAAGACGTCGAGCTGCTTGAGTTGAGGGAGAAGAAGGGCGGGCACTGCATTAATCTGGGGAAGATAGCAGGAGCTGAAGCTGGCGCGGCGCAGCATTGGCGTGAGGCGGAGCGCGGACGGCGGCAGAGAGCAACATCGTCCAGCTTCAAAGCTGAGCTCCTCGAGCTGATCTAGGGCGGGGGATAAGAATCACTCGTCGAACTTGGGTTGGACCTTGCAGTTGGTACTAAACATGCGGATGTCAAGGCGTCTGGCTGGCCTAGGGTGCGATGAAAGGATCTTGGAGACTGCGGCCATGCGTTTGCAATCCCCGTCGCAGAGGCAGCTGTCGATGGTGAGGTTGAGGGGGACGCAGCGCCAGAGGGGGCGCCACCGCCGGGAGAGCAGGGCGGTCCGCATGGCAGATTTTGTGGGGAGGGGGCCGATGATGACGAGTAGCATGTCGTCGGGGAGGCTGCTGATGAAGTCCAGGCTCGCCGGATGCAGTTTTTGCTTGAGCCGCCTCCGCTTGTTTGCTGCCTCGCCGTCCATCTTAACCGGCGGCGATGCCAGTGTACATGTCTGCTGGTGTGTGTTGTGTGTTGGGTGTGCGTGAGTGCGTCCTTCCATGCATGCCGCCACGCAGTGGTGAATTGTGCGCGAGTGCGTCCTTCGCGCGTAAGAAGTTTGTCCTTAATGCGCCCTCAATTTACTAGCGTGCGGGGTGCTACCCCGAGTGGTTTCAACTTGGTTTACTTCACCGCGTGTCAGATGGGCCTCTAGTTTACTTATTTTCACCCACTGCCACATGGTCCAGCACACGAAGATACAGAACACGAGCTGACAAGGCAGCATGTGGATTGGTTGGCCGGTCAACTAAACATATACGGAGCTATACGCTGACACGATGAGCATATATTCCGTCGGTATAGAGAGTTCGAGTGAGATGGGAGGCCCGTGAGAGATAGAAGAGAGAGAGAGAGAAAGAGCTACTCCCTCCGTTCGATAATGTAGTTCCAACATTTTTTAAGTCAAACTTTTGAAACTTTGACCAAGTTTATAAAGAAATTACTTATATCTACAATACCAAAGATAAATGATAGTACAAAGTAAGTACATGTTGTGATGAATCTAATGATCGTTCCAGATGTAAATGTTTTTCTCCACATATACCTGGTCAAACTTTTATGAGGTTTGACTTTTCAAAACATCCATATGCTTATGGACGTGACAGAGTCCCTAACTAGAGAGAGAGAGAGAGAGAGTGAAAAAAGTGTGTGTGCGTGTGTGAAAGAGACATGGACAACACATGATAAAAGTAGAGAAAAAGCGTGCGTGTCTTGTGCAAACATATCACACATGCATCTTCGACAACGGAGGCAAGGTGAGGAGATAGTGTGCGGTTGTTTGGAACCGAGAGAGCAAGACCCCTAGCACGTCGCCAAGAGGGGTCTGACAAACAAGGGAGAGAGGTCGAGAGAGACATACGGAGAAAATGCAGACATGGGGAGGAAAGAGTGTATGTTTGTCATAGAGAGATCCCCTGGAGATCGTGATGGGACTACATGGGTGGGAGATCGAGCGACAAGGTGTGTGCGTGATAGAAGATGCCCCGAGAGATATCGAAATAGACGTATGGATGGAAGGAGACAATACATGTGTTCCTGATGGCTAGTAAGAGATAATCATACTTAGGAGGGGGGAGTGCTTGCTCCTATGATGGAGTGATTGATTATGTTACTTAGGGGGGTGCGTGTTACATGGAGAGAGAACAAGGGCGGAGAGTGTTGGATGGGTCTATATGTATAGCGCGAGCGAGACATGTGTATGTGTGAACCAGGGAGATATAAGGCCAGTTTGGCTTGCGTCCTAAGCATCTTTTGCCTGGCCTGGGGTTGTGGCTGGATTTCATGCACGCTTGTTTGGTTGCTACCCTGTGAAAAAGAAAGCCCGCCTGGCCTGGGTTCCCTTGCACCTCAATTAGCCTGGCTGAACTCCAGACACTGCAAGTAGCCTGGCCCAGGCGACAGATTTTGAACGCCTGGCCGTGCCTGGTCATGTGGCCACGAGGCTAACAGCAACATGGATGGATATTAGCATTAAATAATTGATTCATGGATTGATTGATGGGACATTGATGCTTTGCCTGGCCCAGGCATGAACCAAATGCTTCAGCACCACACAAGCCTGGCTAGGCAGAAATATTTTACATTTCACACCCACACCAGGTAGTACCGGCCATCAAGGCATGAGGGTCAGGTCACGAACCAAACTGACCAATAAAGTTTGAGAGAGATTGAGGAGCCCCGATAAGGCTGAGTAGTGTGTCAGATAGCTGAGAGGGGGAAAGAGATATTCCATCTGCTCGATAATGAAGTGCATGTAAATTTTTTAGAAGTCAAACTTTGGAAACTTTGATCAGGTTTACGCAAATGTTATTTATATCTACAATACCAAAGATACATCATACAAAACTATATCTCATGGTGAATCTTATGGTATATGTTTGCCGTACTAGATGTAATTCTTTTTCTCCACATACATGGTCAAACTTTGTGATGTTTGACTTTTCAATAAATCTATATGCTATGGACCGTGGAGAGTGCCTGAGTCGAGACAGATCAAGTGCTTGTGAAGGAGGATGAGTAAGTGTGCAAAAAAAGTATGTGTGTGAAAGAGAAAGTGGCAACAAACGATAAATTAGAGAGAGAGTGTGTGTTTTCGTTTCTTATGCGAACATATCACGCATGCATCTCCGAGATGGAAAAGTGAGGCGAGTAGATACACAAAGATAGCTAGTCTGTGATTGTTTGCAACGGAGAGAGACACCCCTGTAGCACATGTCCAATAGAGGTCTGGCCAACAAGGAACAAAGGTTGAGAGGGACACATGGATGGCATTGACGCATGGGGAGGGAGAGAGGGTGTGTTTGTGATAGAGAGATCCCGTCGAGATCGTGAGGGGACTATATGGGTGGAAGATCGAGGGAGTGCGTGCGCGATAGAAAGATGCCCCGAGAGAAATCGAGATAGACCATGCACATGTTTGTGATGGAGACTAAGATTAGCTAGTCATATATATATAGGGGGGACTGCGTGTGCCTACAATTTACTGAGAGACCATCATACTTGGCTAGCTGGGCATGAGATTGTGTGTGTGCGCGTGTGATATGGAGAGAGAACGAGGGGGGGAGATAGAGTTTTAGATGAGCCTATCGAGTGCGAGTGAGATATGCATGTGTATGTGTGACCCAGGTGGATGGATAGTTTGAGAGA
>NC_041388.1:666736868-666751911 GCF_002162155.2 Triticum dicoccoides | reverse complement strand
CCCCACACACAAAGATAGAGAGAGAGAGAGAGATGGAGAGAAAGGGAGAGGGACCAACAAGGTTTTTGTGTCGGATGCGTGCGACAGAATTGAAGATTGTCGGAGAGAGAGAGAGAGAGAGACAGAGAACGGGAGTCTGGGAGAGGGGGAGGTCGCGTTTTATGCATCAAAGACTGATATAAACCATGTTTCGATATAAACTTGCATTCAAATATTTAAATTGGAGAACATGTTGTCTGCAATCCACACATGAACGGATATATGCGTATATCAAACAAGTTTATTAATTTGACTTTCAACATGTTCATGGAGTACTATAATAATGTACAACATGCTACTCGATTGAGGTGTTCAATTTTTGATTTAGTTCACTATTTTGACCTACAGAATGAGCTATTTCATTGGATTGAGATATTTCATTTTGGGTTTGATTCACGTTTTTGAGTGGGTCAACTATTTGTCACATATTAAATCGCTAGCAACGAGCATGTAAAAACACATTACTCCCGAGCATCATCTCTCCATCTAAAAAAGAAGTGGCAAGCTAATATTTCAAAATTTGATCCGAATCGACTTGGTAAGGTAGACGTGGATGCTCGTTCTCCCAAAATTTGAACGAACCTTTAAACATCCTCTCTGCTCGGTGGAATTCTCCCGAGCAAATAAATGGGAGACGCGAAATTACCATCCTATGTGGGACACGTATCAATTGGCCCGTTGTACATCGAGGGTAGGCTTGTAACTTCATCCAAGCGCGCCTTCTCCTTGGCCGAAATGACATGTGCCGAATAATTTATAAACCATGGTCGGCAAAACACGCTCTCCTCGCCCGAAATAGCTCGCTCCCACTATTTCAAAACACGCTCTCCTCGCCCGATATTGCTCGCGCCCACTATAGTTCAAAACACGCCCTCCTCACCCGAAATCGCTCCCGCCCACTATTTGTGGAGAAGCAAAGTTACTCCACTACCCCCACCCTCAGTACACAGATCCAAGCCGAGAAGCCTATAGGGAAGGGTAGAACTATAACCCCCCCCCCTCACATTTCAGCCAAATGCGTCCGTAAGACATGGTTCCACTCCCCTCCCAATTCCCGGCCGCCCGCCCCATTCATACCTTGTGGGCGCCAAATCACCTTCTCCCTGGGAAGCTCCCTTCTCCCGAGCCGCAAAACCTCAGCCCCACCTCCATGGCGCCCCCACCGCACCAATTTCACAGCCGCACTCCTCCCTAATGCCGGAGACGCTGTCCATTTGTCGTTGTGCACTGGGCCACATGCCTCTTACTCCGTGCTGCTGGTGCTGCCTCGACGACGGCCGCGCGAAGCCGATTCACCCCCGCCGTTGTTCACGACGCCGGAGCGGCTCCAACTTAGGATCCGTCTAGAGTCCTAGCGCTGCTTCCGCGTAGCCATTGACTGTCGCGACATCGCTCTTTCCCTGCTGCCGGTCGCCACCACAACCGCGCCAGCCTCACCGACACGGTAGCTGGACCTGCCTACTTCACCTTGCCGCCAGATAAGTCGCACCCTCATCTCAAATCACTTTATTTAGGCGTCAGTTGTCTGAATTTTTATTCTGGGCCAATCGATTCCCAATGGGAAGCAGCACCCCTCGAGGCGGAGGAGCTCCTAGGCTGCCAGTTGGCTGGTGTCTAACGTAAGGGTGCGGGGCCGCAAGTTCGCCGCGGAACCAGCGCTTAGATGGCTATCTTTTAGAGTTGCGTGGGTTGAAGGTATTGCCGCCGCCGGATCTGGATGACGGGGAGTCTTTGTGGATTGGACTGGGGGCGGCGCAACCATGGCAGTGCGGTGGGGCGGGGAGCGGGGTTTTGGCCGGGGCCATAGATAGCGGAGGCAGGCTGCTCTGCCGTTGGTCGCTGGCTCTTCGGGGAAGATTTCGAACAGTATCAGCCGGGAGGCACAAGACGGCCAGCCATCCGGCATAGATCGGATAGTACCAAAATGAAATAAAATCGTATGACCCCAATTTAGTCTTCAGTCAACAGACGTGTTACCACTCTCGTACCTTGCTGTTGATCTCTCAGTGTATTTATTCTGATCAAAGAGATATGTCGTTCTTAACATTATGTGTTATCTGCATCTCCCGACACACCGTCTTCCGACTCACCGCAGCTGCTCCAACAAGGGAAGCATACACCAGAAGGGAGCTATAGTCCCCACTCAACAGTTCCCTGCATCGAATGTGTGTGCCCGACATGGACAGCCACAACAACTGCAGGGCCATCGACAAGTCAGCACATGATGCTTGCTACCTCTTGAGCTTGTGTTGGATTTCCCCGAAGAGGAAGGGATGATGCAGCAGAGTAGCATAAGTATTTCCCACAGTTTTTGAGAAGCAAGGTGTCAATCCAGTAGGAGGCCACGCTCAAGTCCCTCGTACCTGCACAAAACGATAGCTACTCGCAACCAACGCGATTAGGGGTTGTCAATCCCTTCACGGTCACTTACAAGAGTGAGATCTGATAGATATAATATTTTGGTATTTTTGGTATAGAGATGCAAAGTGAAAAGTAAAAGGCAAAGTAAAAAAGCAAAGAAAGATTAAAGTGATGGAGATTGATATGATGAGAATAGACCCGAGGCCATAGGTTTCACTAGTGTCTTCTCTCAAGAGCATAAGTATTCTACGGTGGGTGAACAAATTACTGTTGAGCAATTGACAGAATTGAGCATAGCTATGAGAATATCTAGGCATGATCATGTATATAGGCATCACGTTCGTGACAAGTAGACCGAAACGATTTTGCATCTACTACTATTACTCCACTCATCGACCGCTATCCGGCATGCATCTAGAGTATTAAGTAAAAAATAGAGTAACGCTTTAAGCAAGATGACACGATGTAGAGAGATAAATTCATGCAATATGAAATAAACCCCATCTGGTTATCCTCGTTGGCAACGATGCAATACGTGCCTTGCTGCCCCTTCTATCACGGGGAAAGGACACCGCAAGATCGAACCCAAAGCTAAGCACTTCTCCCATGGCAAGAACTACCAATCTAGTTGGCCAAACCAAACGGATAATTCGAAGAGACTTGCAAAGATAACTAATCATACATAAAAGAATTCAGAGAAGATTCAAATATTATTCATAGATAGTCTTGATCATAAACCCACAATTCATCGGTCTCAACAAACACACTGCAAAAAGAAGATTACATCGAATAGATCTCCACAAGAGAGGGGGAGAACTTTGTATTGAGATCCAAAAAGAGAGAAGAAGCCATCTAGCTACTATGGACCCGAAGGTGTGAGGTAAACTAATCACACTTCATCGGAGAGGCTATGATGATGTACAAGCCCTTCGTGATGACGGCCCTCTCCGGCAGAGCTCTGGAACAGGCCCCTAGATGGGATCTCGTGGATACAGAAAGTTGCAGCGGTGGAATTAGGTTTTTGGCTCCTGTTCTGATTGTTTGGGGGTACGTAGGTATATATAGGAGGAAGGAGTACGTCGGTGGAGCACCGAGGGCCCCATGAGGCAGGGGGGGCGTGCCCTAGGGGGTGGGCACGCCCCCCACCCTCGTGACCGCCTCTTTCACTCCTTGGAGTAGGGTCCAAGTCTCCTGGATCACGTTCGGTGAGAAAATCACATTCCCGATGGTTTTATTCCGTTTGGACTCCGTTTGATATTCTGTTTCTCCGAAATACTGAAATAGGCAAAAAAACAGCAATTCTGGGCTGGGCCTCCGGTTAATAGGTTAGTCCCAAAAATAATATAAAAGTGGAAAATAAAGCCCAATATAGTCCAAAACAGTAGATAATATAGCATGGAGCAATCAAAAATTATAGATACGTTGGAGACGTATTAGGCATCCCCAAGCTTAATTCCTGCTCGTCCTCGAGTAGGTAAATGATAAAAAGAGAATTTTTGATGCGGAGTGCTACTTGGCATAATTCCAATGCAAATCTTCTTAATTGTGATATGAATATTCAGATTCGAATGAGTCAAGACAAAAGTTTATATTGACATAAAAATAATAATACTTCAAGCATACTAACAAAGCAATTTTGTCTTCTCAAAATAACATGGCCAAAGAAAGTTATCCCTACAAAATAATATAGTCTGGCTATGCTCTATCTTCACCACACAAAGTATTTAAATCATGCACAGCCCCGATGACAAGCCAAGCAATTGTTTCATACTCGAACTTTTTCAAAACTTTTTCAATCTTCACACAATACATGAGCGTGTGCCATGGATATAGCACTATAGGTGGAATAGAATGGAGGTTGTGGAGAAGACAAAAAGAGGGGAAGATAGTCTCACATCAACTAGGCGTATCAACGGGCTATGGGAGATGCCCATCAATAGATATCAATGTGAGTGAGTAGGTATTGCCATGCAATTGATGCACTAGAGCTATAAGTATATGAAACCTCATCAAAAGAAACTAAGTGGGTGTGCATCCAAATTTCTTGCTCACGAAGACCTAGGGCATTTTGAGGAAGCACGTCATTGGAATATACAAGCCAAGTTCTATAATGTAAAATTCCCACTAGTATATGAAAGTGATAACATGAGAGACTCTCTACTATGAAGATCATGGTGATACTTTGAAGCACAAGTGTGGTAAAAGGATAGTAACATTGTCCCTTCTCTCTTTTTCTCTCATTTTTTTATTTGAGCCTTTTCTCTTTTTTATGGCCTCTTTTCTTTCTCTTCTTTGGCGTCTTTTATTTATTTTTCGTCCGGAGTCTCATCCTGACTTGTGGGGGAATCATAGTCTCCCCCATCCTTTCCTCACCGGGCCAATGCTCTAATAATGATGATCATCACAATTTTATTTTTCTTACAACTCAACAATTACAACTCGATACTTAGAACAAAATATGACTCTATATGAATGCCTCCGGCGGTGTACCGGGATATGCAATATGACAATGATGGAGTGTGTCATAATAAACAGAACGGTGGAAAGTTGCATGGCAATATATCCCAGAATGGCTATGGAAATGCCGTAATAGGTAGGTATGGTGGCTGTTTTGAGGAAGGTATATGGTAGGTGTATGATACCGGTGAAAAGTGCGTGGTATTAGAGAGGCTAGCAAAGGTGGAAGGGTGAGAGTGTGTATAATCCATGGACTCAACATTAGTCATAAAGAACTCATATACTTATTGCAAAAATCTAGAAATTATCAAAGCAAAGTATTACGCGCATGCTCCTAGGGGGATAGATTGGTAGGAAAAGACCATCGCTCGTCCCCGACCGCCACTCATAAGGAAGACAATCAATAAATAAATCATGCTCTGACTTCATCACATAACGGTTCAGCATACGTGCATGCTACGGGAATCACAAACTTTAACACAAGTATTCTTTAAATTCACAACTACTCAACTAGCGTGACTTTAATATTATCACGTCCATATCTCAAAACAATTATCATGCTTCAATCTCTTCTTAGTATTCAACACACTCAAAAGAAAGTTTCACAAATCTTAAATACCAAGCATATTATTATTAAGCAAATTACCATGCTATTAAGACTCTCAAAATGATTTAAGTGAAGCATGAGAGATCAATAGTTTGTTTAAAACAAATCCACCACCATGCTCTAAAAGATCTAAGTGAAGCACATAGATCAAAATTACATAGCTCAAAAGATACAAGTGAAGCACATAGAGCAAAATTATAATGCTTAAAAGATATAAGTGAAGCACATAGAGTAAAACTACATAGCTCAAAAGATATAAGTGAAGCACATAGAGTATTCTATCAAATTCTAATTCATGTATGGCTCTCTCAAAAAGGTGTGTAAAGCAAGGATGATTGTGGCACACTAAAACACAAAGACACAAATAATACAAGACTCTCCAAGCAAAACACATATCATGTTGGTGAATAAAAATATAGCTCCAAGTAAATTACCGATGGAAGTGGACGAAAGAGGGGATGCCTTCCGGGTCATCCCCAAGCTTTGAATTTTTGGTGTCCTTGGATTATCTTCGGGGTGCCATGGGCATCCCCAAGCTTAGGATCTTGACAATCCTTGTTCCATAATCCATCAAAAGAATTCACCCAAAACTTGAAAACTTCACAACACAAAACTTAAAGTAGAAAACTTGTGAGCTCCGTTAGTGAAAGAAAACAAAAGACCACTTCAAGGTACTGTAATGAACTCATTCTTTATTTATATTGGTGTTAAACCTACTGTATTCCGACTTCTCTATGGATTATAAACTATTTTACTAACCATAGATTCATCAAAATAAGCAAACAACACACGAAAATAAGAATCTGTCAAAAACAGAACAGTCTGTAGTAATATGTATCTGGAACCCCAAAAATTCTAAAATAAATTGCTGGACATGAGGAATTTATCTATTAATCATCTGCAAAAATAATTAACTAAATAGCACTCTCCAAATAAAAATGATAGCAGTTCTTGTGAGCGCTAAAGTTTCTATTTTTTACAGCAAGTTCAACAAGACTTTCCCCAAGTCTTCCCAACGATTCTACTTGGCACAAACACTAATTAAACACAAAAAACACAACCAAAACAGAGGCTAAATAATTTATTTATTACTAAACAGGAGCAAAAAGCAAGGAATAAAAATAAAATTAGGTTGCCTCCCAACAAGCGCTATCATTTAACGCCCCTAGCTAGGCATAAAAGCTAGGATAGATCTAGGTATTGCCATCTTTGGTAGGCAATCCATAAGTGGCTCTCATGATAGTTTAATATGGCAATTTTATTTTCTTTCTTGGAAAGTGTTCCATGCCCTTTTTTAATGCAAATTGAAATCTAATATTCCCTTCCTTCATATCAATAATTGCACCAACCGTTCTAAGGAAAGGTCTACCAAGAATAATAGGGCAAGAAGGATTGCAATCTATATAGAGAACAATGAAATCTACGGGCACATAATTTCTATTTGCAACAATAAGAACATCATTAATCCTTCCCATAGGTTTCTTAATAGTACAATCCGCAAGATGCAAGTTTAGAGAGCAATCATCAAAATCGCGGAAATCTAGCAAATCACACAAAGTTTTGGGGATAGTGGAGACACTAGCACCCAAATCACACAAAGCATAAAACTCATGATCTTTAATTTTAATTTTAATAGTCGGTTCCCACTCATCATAGAGTTTTCTAGGCATAGAAACTTTCAAATCAAGTTTTTCTTCATAAGATTGCATCAAGGCATCAACAATATGTTAGGTGAAGGCTTTCTTTTGACTATAAGCATGTGAGAATTTAGCACAGATTGCAACAAGGAACTACAATCAATTAAAGAGCAACTTTCATAATTAAATTCCTTGAAATCCAATATAGTGGGTTTAGCAACATCTAGATTTTTATTTCTTTCAATCCCACTTTCATCAATTTCATCATAAAGATCTAAATACTCCGAATTTTTAGAACGCCTTGTAGGTAAAGGAAGATCATATTCAGTTTCATCAAGATTCATATTGCAAAACAAAGATTTAATAGGAGACACATCAATAACTTTTAGATCTTCATCTTGATTTTCATAGGAATTGGAAGAACACGCTTTAATAAAGGCATCTTTGGAAGCACGCATCCTAGCGGTTCTTTCCTTGCACTCATCAATGGAAATTCTCATGGCTTTGAGAGACTCATTGATATCATGCTTAGGAGGAATAGATCTAAGCTTTAAAGAATCGACCTCAAGAGAAATTCTATCAACGTTCCTAGCCAAATAACACTGGTAGAAAAAGGGCCTATAGTCCCAGTTCGTAAGGGCCTTTAGTCCCGGTTCCTGAACCGGGACTAAAGTGTCGGTACTAATGCCCTGTACCTTTAGTCCCGGTTCAATCTAGAACAGGGACTGATGGGCCTCCACGTGGGCGGTGTGCAGAGCCCAGGCAGGAGACCCTTTGGTCCCGGTTGGTGGCACCAACCGGGACCAACAGGCATCCACGCGTCAGCATTTCTGTGGCTGGGGTTTTTTTTTGGAAGGGGGGGAGTTTGGGTTTTTTGGGGGGTTAATTTAGGTGTTTCATATATTGTGTTAGCTAGCTATAATTAATAGAGAGAGAAGTGTCCTCTCTTACGTCCGTGCTTGGTCGACACTACGTACTATACATACATATAGAGAGGACTAGACACGCTAGTTAGCTAGTAAGCTAACGAAGGAAATAGAAGATCGTCATGAACATACATGCATACAGAGAGAAGTGATATCGACCACCTCTCCTTCTCCGAGAGATTGGTCGAACAACAAGTTCTCGTATATCTATCCGACACTACCGGCTACATATATACAATAATTATCTCTTACAAATATAATCATACGGACTCATGGTCCACATAGTATTCTCCATCTTCAGCGATCACTTGGTCAAGAAAGAATGCCGCCAATTCCTCTTGAATTGCTCGCATGCGAGCTGGTGCTAGGAGTTCATCCCGCTTCCGAAACATCTAATTTGAAGAAGGGGGTCAATACATATATATATGAATGAATGAAACTCAATACAAATGATGGTAATAAAATAAAATTGTGAATGTTGTTATTTACGTACTTCATATTGTTCGTCAGAGTACCCGCCCCGCTCACAGGTCGTGTGGCGGATGGACTCGCAAACGTAGTATCCACAGAAATCATTCCCTTTTTCCTACCACAACCACTTTACAAGAAATAGAGGTCAATCAAACTGATAAGCAAGAATGCTAAATGGTATTGATGAAGCTAGCGCTTGAATCACTAGGAGATGCGCGGAACATGCTACTATAGTACTTACTTTCGGGTGTCTAAATTCCAGCTCCTTCGGCAGTCCCGGAACTTTTCTGGTGAATTTTCTCCAAACCCTGCCGGACAAAGAAAACAATTACTTGATATTAGGAAATGAACAAAGTTGCTGATATGGTGGATAATGATCGATTTAACTTACTTCTTGAGGATTTCAGTCATGTCCGCATACTCCTGGCGATCTTTTCGTTTAGAGTCCAAGACGGTTACTACTCCCTGCTCAAACCTAATCTCTAGGAGAATATAGTGGAAACTTCACACGCATGCATAACTCATCAATTACATTACTATAACCTGGACTAATATATAAGGGAAACCGAATATGCACAAGACAGTAACACTCACTTGAAGTTGTAAGGAAAGAGTATTATATCTTTGTTTTCATTTTTTTGAATGATCGTAGCAAGTTGGCCTCGGTATCTCCGGGACGATGTTGAACCTCAGTTGCATCTATGAGATATGTGTTAACGAACCCAATAACACCGATTTGTCTTTTCTTCAATTCAGCGATCTTCATTCTGCATAATATAGTGAGGATAATTATAAATACATGCAATGAAAGAGATGAGCTATATAGAGAGACTTAATGACAGAGGTAGTAGTACTTACAGACAGTAGCAGGTGATCGTTGTTTTATCGAGGGCCAATTGATTGAAAAACTGATAGAACTCCTCAAATGGAATAGGCAACAGTTCAATTCCAACGAGGTCATGCTCCGGTTTAATTCTCGCATACAAAGTACTCCTCCCCCCAGACTCTCTGCAGATTTTCAAGTACCAATCATGTAATCTTCGCATCATCGTTGTTAAAGATTTTTCATCTTGGACGAGAGGCTTCCCGTACTCGTATCTGTGTATCTACACCTCCATGGTATCATAATGTACATCATCGGGCAGGTAATCGTCAACATTGCCATAACTGGGCACCATCGTCGGATCGACGATGTCACTAGGCACCTTGAGGGGGGGGCACAATTGCTTCGCTTTTTGTTTCCCAGCTGCTCGTCGTTCTTTCAGCCTTTGATCACTGATTGTACTTCCCGACCGCTCCGCTTCGGCCCATGTCTTTGCAATAATGCGCTCATAGTTGCCTTTCGGTGGAGACTTGGGTGGTTTTGCCAGGGCAGCCAGTGTGCGCTTCACTTTCACCGGATCTACCTTCTCCTCCGGATGTGGATGTCTCTTTTCTCTCAACCCTTGAAACTAGTCATCCACTTCGGTTCGCGCGACCTCGGCGTTCTCCTCCGGGGTCCTCTCATATGGTAACTTCTTTGGAGTCTTCAGAGAAGGACCGAATCTGTATGTCCTCCCGCCTCTGGTTGTATTGCTAGACGCCGACCGAGCAGACGGAGCGGTTGTCTTCTTTACTTTCTTACGAGGCGGAGGAGAAGGACTACGACGCGCCGGAGCAGCTGGAGCGGCGGCAGGTCTCTTCTGCCCTTGCTGACGAGGCGGAGAAGGAGGAGGCTGGCTGCTCGGGCGCGTCGGCGTAGGCGGAGAAGGAGGCGGAGTGCCGCCATGCGCTGGAGAAGGAGCCGGCCGAGGGCCCTGATCGTCACTCGCCGGAGGAGGAGGCGGTGGAGGAGGCAGAGTGCCCTGACTCACCGAAGGAGGAGGAGGAGGCGGAGGCGTTCAGTTCGGAAGGTTGATGAGCTCCTTCCGCCATAGGCATGGAGTCATCAGAGCAGACCCCAGCCGAGTCTCCTCTTCACCGGTAGGGTGGTCAAGCTGGAGGTCCTCAAATCCCTCCGTTATTTCATCCACCATCACCCTAGCATATCCTTCTGGAATCGGCCGGCAGTGAAAAGTTGTGTCGGGTTCAGTAGGATAAACAGAGCCAACAGTCGCCTTGACCTTCAAATTCATCCATTGCATCATAAGGTGGCAATTTTGAGACTCCGTGATAGCATCGACGGGATAGCTGGCAGGAGCCATCAAGGCATGCTCCGGCTGAAGCAGCTCGGTGGAAGCCACACTGCTTCTACGCTGAGATGGCGGTGTAGCTTCGGGGGAGGCTTCGACAGTACGTTTGCTGCGATTTGCTTCTCGTTCCTCTATCGCGTCTACCCTTGCTTGCAGCGCCTGCATTTGGGTCTGCTGCACTTTTTTCCTCCTCTCATGGGATTTGTAACCGCCTACGTCCGGAAACCCAACCTTCCACGGAATGGAGCCTGGTGTGCCTCGTGTCTGTCTAGGGTGCTCAGGATTCCCGAGGGCCATTGTGAGCTCGTCGTTCTCTCTGTCTGGAAAGAACTTCCCTTGCTGCACTGCTTCAATATACTGCTTAAGCTTCCTGACTGGTATGTCCATTTGATCGTTCGTCCAAATGCACTTCCCTGTTATAGGGTCCAAGGTTCCGCCAGCCCCGAAGAACCAAGTCCAGCAACGGTTTGGCCAGCTAATTGTCTCTGGTTCGATCCCTTTATCAACCAGATCATTCTCAGTCTTGGCCCACTTAGGCCGGGCTACGAGGTGGCCACCTGACCCCGTGCGATGGTGAAGCTTCTTCTTCGTAGCATTTTGCTTGTTTGTCGCCGACATCTTCTTACTCTTTTCTGATGTCTTGTGGGCCACAAATGCGGGCCAGTGATCTCTGATCTTCTCATATCTGCCCTTGAATTCTGGTGACTCATTATTTTCGACAAACTTATTCAGCTCTTTCTTCCACCTCCTGAATAGTTCTGCCATCCTCTTAAGAGCAAAAGACTTGATTAATCGCTCTTTAAATGGGTTCTGGATTATCCTCTGGTGGTAGGGTGAAATTTGACTTCAGCCCAGTCCAAAGATCATTTTTCTGCATATCATTGACATAAGACACCTCAGGGTCTTCTGTAGCCGGCTTAAACCATTGTTGGATGCTTATCGGGATCTTGTCCCTAACCAGAACCCCGCATTGAGCAACAAATGCGTTCTTTGTTCGGATGGTTTTAATCGGTTGGCCGTCGGGCGCGATTGCTATGATCTCAAACTTTTCATCCGAGCTCAACTTTTTCTTCGGGCCTCGTTTCTTTACCGAAGTTGTGCTCGATCCGGAGGGCTAGAAAAAAGAACAAAGAGTTAATTAATATGTGTACATACCAAAACAATGAATGCATCAATCAGCTAGTCAGCACAGGCTTAACTAATATATATACCTGGCCGGACTCAGTTTGGTCACCAGAGCCGTCATCACGGTCTCCTTCTTGCACCGGCATTGGGTCACCGGAGCCGTCCTCATGTTCTTCTTCTTGCACCGGCATTAGGTCACCGTAGCCAGCTTCTTCACCCTCTCCTTCCAGACCATCGGTGTCGTTGAGTAACAACGAGACGGCATCACTTCCTTCTGCAATTATGTCCCTCAACAACGCTTCTTTTCCTTCGTCTCAGGCGGTATCCATAGTTTCTACAAATATTTACAACATGGCAATTATTATTCAAACATGACAGATGGATATATTAGTGCCAAACGTAGAACTAGCTACCTAATCATATTAAGGAATCATATATATTAATTAGTGGCCTCGCACTGCTTCTCTAGGGTTTGGGGTGGCCTCGAGAACGCTTCAAGGAGGGGGTAATATCGACCCCCCATGTGTTGAAGCTATCGGGAGGAGGTATATATCGACAACGACGACACTACATCTATATGTCCCTCGACGACCCTCATTCCTGATAAAAAAAGAGGAAGAAGAAGAAAAAAAGAGGAGAAGAAAGAATAGAGGAGAAGAACTCCTCTATTCTTTCTTCTCCTCTTTTTTTTTCTTCTTCCTCTTCTTTTTTTATCCTCTTCTTCCTCTCATGTTCAAGAGGATCGCCGAGGGGTCGGGAGGTTGCCTAGTGTCAAAGGATTCAACAAAACCATGTCTTCATCATTAGGCGAAAGTAACAGGTGCATGATGGTACGAAGCTCTCCAAATTTATTTTGGAACGGAGTCCTAGATTGGATAATTCGCTTTTTGGTACAAAGTTCAGCAAGAACCTTCCAAATATCGTTATTTGGAAGGCCTTCCAAATAGGATAATTCGCTTTTTGGTACAAAGTTCGGGAGGGGTATATATCGAACCTCTACCCTAGTTCCCGACCCTTGCCCCTCGAACCCTCGGTGACCCTTGAACCTCTACCCTATAGTTTCCGACCCTCGCCCCTCGAACCCTTGGTAACCACCCCTCAGGTCGAAGTTATCAGAGAGGGGGTATATCGACCCCCCCCCACCCTCATGCAAGAAGAGGAAAAAAGATCGAAGAAGAAAATAGAGGAGAACAATAAAGGAATAGAGGAGAAGATCGAAGAAAAAAAGAAGTCTTCCTCTTCTTATTTTCATTTTTCCACTCCTTCCTTTTCTTCTTCTTCTTCCACATTTCTTCCTTTTCCTTATTTTACTTTTTCCTCTACACTAACCTAAAATTGATATCTACTAATTAACAACCTAAATAAAAAAATGAATACATATATGAAAAAAAAACATCATATGAAAAAAACATTTTTGACATATTTAGCATATTCTAAATTTTCCTAACTCATTTACAACCAGAAAAATTACTCCAACTTCATGACAGTACCCACAATCCGTTTCACCAAAAACCTTCTGATCCATAGTTCAAAATTTTCAAATTTCATTCAAATGAAATTTGAATTGGATTCAAATAACTTGTTGAAAACCCTTTTTAAACCTCTCCAAAAATTCTGAAATTTTGCCATCGCCTTTGTCTTGCATCAGTACCTCACCACAAAAAAATTTTAAAAATTCCAAAAATTCCCAAAGCCATCTAGCATTTCATCAAACACCTTCTATATGGACAAAAAATTCAGAAATTCCAAAAAATTCAGAAAAGTGGACAACGCGTTGCTGCTGCTCCACTTCTCCTCTCCTCTACTTCTCCTCTCCTTCTGCTCTTCAATGCATCGGGGCCGGCGGCGACCATGGAGCAGGGGCGGAGCAAGGGGCGCTCGGGCGCAAGAGTGGCACTCGAGAGGGGGGCTCAGTTTGAGGGGGGCGGCGACGGCTGGAGTCCGGCGACGAGGACGGCGGGCTTTGGGCGGCACACATTGATGGGGACGGCAGCCTCGGGGCGGCACGTGGTGACGGGGACAAGGAGGCAGGCTTGGGGAGGCACGCGGTGACGGGGACGAGGGCGGCGGGCTTAGGGATGCCCGCGATGAGGACGGCGCGGGCTTAGGGAGGTGACGACGTGGTCCGGAGGGCTCGGCGGCGACGAGGACGAGGAGCAGCCTGGCGGCGTCATCGGAGGAGAGGAAGAGGAGATCGATCGAACTGAATCAAGAATTTCACAAGTGTTGGCTTATATAGCCAGAGCACTAGTCCCGGTTCGTGAAACCAACCGGGACGAATGCCCCTCTTTAGTCCCGGTTGGTGCCACCAACCGGGACCAAAGGCCAATTTTCAGCAGCCCAAAGGGCGGGAAGCGGCGGCCTTTGGTCCCGGTTGGTGGCACTAACCGGGACTAAAGGGGGGCATTGGTCACGGTTGGTGCCAGGAACCGTGACCAATGCCCCCTTTAGTCCCGGTTGGTGCCACCAACCGGGACCAATGGCCTTGTGCTGCCCCGTGCCCAAAAGTTTAGTCCCACCTCGCTAGTTGAGAGGGCTCGGGAGTGGTTTATAAGCGCTGCTGCACCCACCCTCCCGATCTCCTCTCAACTGCAGGCTTTTGGGCCTAATCTGTCACTACAATGCCTGTGGGCCTACTGGGCCTGCTGCGGGCCTGAATCCTGGTCCATGGTAGGGTTTCTAGTCGTATTCAGGCCGTGGTGGCCCAGTAGGTGGCATTTTTTTGTTTTTTTGTTGCTTTACTTATTTTTCTTTTGTTTTTTGCTTTATTTTTTAATTCTTTATGCTTTTAGTTTTAGAAAAATTATAAACTTTTTGTTAATGCCATTAGTTTTCAAATTTGAAAACACTTTTTTGGTTTTTGGTTTTCTTTGTTGCTTTATTTATTTTATTTTGTGATTAACTTTACTATAAAAATAGTTTTTCCTGTTTTTTTGATTTGTTTTTTGCATTATTTATTTTCTTTTGTTTTTTGCTTTAATTTTTAATTCTGTTTGCTTTTAGGTTAGCAAAATTATAAACTTTCTGTTAGTGCCATTAGTTTTAAAAAAATTATAAACTTTCTGTTAGTGCCATTAGTTTTCAAATTTGAAAACACTTTTTCAATTTTTTTGTTTTCTTTGTTGCTTTATTTATTTTATTTTGTGATTAACTTTACTATAAAAATAGTTTTTTCCTATTTTCTTTACTTGTTTTTTGCATTATTTATTTTCTTTTGTTTTTTGCTTTAATTTTTAATTCTGTTTGCTT
>NC_041388.1:666686299-666736628 GCF_002162155.2 Triticum dicoccoides | reverse complement strand
TTTTTTGTTTTCTTTGTTGCTTTATTTATTTTATTTTGTGATTAACTTTACTATAAAAATAGTTTTTTCCTGTTTTTTTGATTTGTTTTTTGCATTATTTATTTTCTTTTGTTTTTTGCTTTAATTTTTAATTCTGTTTGCTTTTAGGTTAGCAAAATTATAAACTTTCTGTTAGTGCCATTAGTTTTAGAAAAATTATAAACTTTCTGTTAGTGCCATTAGTTTTCAAATTTGAATAGTTAAAATTTGAATTCTTTGAAAATTGTTTAAATCACAAGTTTGTGATTAACTTACTAAAAAAATGAGAATAGATGCGCTTATAGAGAAAACTTGATGCACTTCGTGTACAAAATGGACAATCACTTTCAAATGAACTCTGAAAAAGTTGAAAGTTGGGATGGTATCATAATTTCACCCACATAGCATGTGCATGTACAAAACGGACAATGGTAGCATGTTCGTGTGTTACAAAGTTGGCATGGTATCATCATAATAGTTGCGGGAGAAAGTCTTCACTTTTTCTTCGCTTGTGTCATTTGCTTATTGCGCCGTAACCATGGATAATCTTCATTTTTTATCAGGATGCTTGGGTCAGCCTTGACATTGAAGGGAGGAATTTCATGAAACTTTTCATAATCTTCAGACATGTCTGTCTTGCCGTCCACTCCCAGGATGTCCCTTTTTCCTGAAAGAACTATGTGGCGCTTTGGCTCATCGTATGATGTATCCGCTTCCTTATCTTTTCTTTTTCTCGGTTTGGTAGACATGTCCTTCACATAGATAACCTGTGCCACATCATTGGCTAGGACGAACGGTTCGTCAGTGTACCCAAGATTTTTCAGATCCACTGTTGTCATTCCGTACTGTGGGTCTACCTGTACCCCGCCGCCTAACAGATTGACCCATTTGCACTTCAACAAAGGGATCTTAAAATCAGGTCCGTAGTCAAGTTCCCATATGTCCACTATGTAACCATAATATGTATCCTTTCCGCTCTCGGTTTCTGCATCAAAGCGGACAACGCTGTTTTGGTTGGTGCTCTTTTGATCTTGGGCGATCGTGCAAAATGTATTCCCATTTATCTCGTATCCTTTGTAAGTCAATACAGTCAAAGATAGTCCCCTGGACAACAAGTACAACTCATCACAAACAGTGTTGTCACCTCTAAGACGTGTTTCCAACCAACTGTTGAAAGTCCTGATGTGTTCACATGTAATCCAGTCGTCGCACTGCTCCGGGTGTTTGGAGCGCAGACTGTTCTTGTGTTCATCGACATACAGGGTCACCAAGGTAGAGTTCTTTAGAACTGTGTAGTGTGCTTGAGACCAAGAATATCCGTCCCTGCATATTATTGAGTCTCTTCCAAGAGTTCCTTTTCCAGTCAATCTCCCCTCATACCGCGATTTAGGGAGACCTATCTTGTTAAGGCCAGGAATGAAGTCAACACAAAACCCGATAACATCCTCTGTTTGATGGCCCATGGAAATGCTTCCTTCTGGCCTAGCGCGATTACGAACATATTTCTTTAGGACTCCCATGAACCTCTCAAAGGGGAACATATTGTGTAGAAATACGGGCCCCAGGATGACAATCTCGTCGACTAGATGAACTAGGACGTGCGTCATGATATTGAAGAAGGATGGTGGGAACACCAGCTCGAAACTGACAAGACATTGCGTCACATCACTCCTTAGCCTTGGTATGATTTCTGGATCGATCACCTTCTGAGAGATTGCATTGAGGAATGCACATAGCTTCACAATGGCTAATCAGACATTTTCTGGTAGAAGCCCCCTCAATGCAACCGGAAGCAGTTGCGTCATAATCACGTGGCAGTCATGAGACTTTAGGTTCGGAAACTTTTTCTCTGGCATATTTATTATTCCCTTTATATTCAACGAGAAGCCAGTCATGACCTTCATACTAAGCAGGCATTCAAAGAAGATTTCTTTCTCTTCTTTCGTAAGAGCGTAGCTGGCAGGACCTTTATATTGCTTCGGAGGCATGCCGTCTTTTTCGTGCAAATGTTGCAGGTCCTCCCGTGCCTCAGGTGTATCTTTTATCTTCCCATACACGCCCAAGAAGCCTAGCAGGTTCACGCAAAGGTTCTTCGTCACGTGCATCATGTCGATTGAGGAGTGGACCTCTAGGTCTTTCCAGTAGGGTAGGTCCCAAAATATAGATTTCTTCTTCCACATGGGTGCATGTCCCTCAGCGTCATTCGGAACAGCTAGTCCACCGGGACCCTTTCCAAAGATTACGTAGTGTAAATCATTGACCATAGCAAGCACGTGATCACTGGTGCGCATGGCGGGCTTCTTTCGGTGATCTGCCTCGCCTTTGAAATGCTTGCCTTTCTTTCGACATTGATGGTTGGTCGGAAGAAATTGACGATGGCCCAGGTACACATTCTTCCTGCATTTGTCCAGGTATATACTTTCAGTGTCATCTAAACAGTGCGTGCATGCGTGGTATCATTTGTTTGTCTGTCCTGAAAGGTTACTGAGAGCGGGGCAATCATTGATGGTCACGAACAGCAATGCCTTAAGGTTAAATTCCTCATGTCTGTGCTCATCCCACGTACGTACACCGTTTTCACTCCACAGCTGTAAAAGTTCTTCAACTAATGGCCCTAGGTACACATCAATTTCGTTGCCGGGTTGCTTAGGGCCTTGGATGAGAACTGGCATCATAATGAACTTCTGCTTCATGCACATCCAAGGAGGAAGGTTATACATACATAGAGTCACGGGCCAGGTGCTGTGATTGCTGCTCTGCTCCCCGAAAGGATTAATGCCATCCGCGCTTAAAGCAAACCATACATTCCTTGGGTCCTTTGCAAACTCATCGCAGTACTTTCTCTCGATTTTTCTCCACTGCGACCCGTCAGCGGGTGCTCTCAACTTCCCATCTTTCTTTCGGTTCTCACTGTGCCATCGCAACAACTTGGCATGCTCTTCGTTTTTGAACAGACGTTTCAACCATGGTATTATAGGAGCATACCACATCACCTTCGCAGGAACCCTCTTCCTGGGGGGCTCGCCGTCAACATCACCAGGGTCATCTCGTCTGATCTTATACCGCAATGCACCGCATACCGGGCATGCGTTCAGATCCTTGTATGCACCGCGGTAGAGGATGCAGTCATTAGGGCATGCATGTATCTTCTCCACCTCCAATCCTAGAGGGCATACGACCTTCTTTGCTGCGTATGTACTGTCGGGTAATTCGTTATCCTTTGGAAGCTTCTTCTTCAATATTTTCAGTAGCTTCTCAAATCCTTTGTCAGCCACATCATTCTCTGCCTTCCACTGCAGCAATTCCAGTATGGTACCAAGCTTTGTGTTGCCATCTTCGCAATTGGGGTATAACCCTTTTTTGTGATCCTCTAACATGCGATCGAACTTCAGCTTCTCCTTTTGACTAATGCATTGCGTCCTTGCATCGACAATGACCCGGCGGAGATCATCATCGTCGGGCACATCGTCTGGTTCCTCTTGATCTTCAGCAGCTTCACCCATTGAAGCATCATTGGGCACATCGTCTGGTTCCTCTTGATCTTCACCAGCTCCCCCCGTTGCAGCATCACCATATTCAGGGGGCACATAGTTGTCATCGTAGTCTTCTTCTTCGCCGTCTTCCATTATAACCCCTATTTCTCTGTGCCTCGTCCAAACATTATAGTGTGGCATGAAATCCTTGTAAAGCAGGTGGGAGTGAAGGATTTTCTGGTTAGAGTAAGACCTCGTATTCCCACATTCAGTGCATGTACAACACATAAAACCATTCTGCTTGTTTGCCTCAGCCGCATCGAGAAACTCATGCACGCCCTTAATGTACTCGTGGGTGTGTCTGTCACCGTACATCCATTGCCGGTTCATCTGCGTGCATTATATATAATTAAGTGTCTAAATTAATAGAAGTTCATCATCACATTAAAACCAAAGTGCATACATAGTTCTCATCTAACAACATATAGCTCTCCATAGCATCTAATTAATTGAACTATACATTGAAACTATGTAAAACATTTCAATGCGAAAACAAATGCGATCATAATTGCAACCAAGGTAACAATTGATCCAACGGCATAATGATCTTTTTATTCTTTCTAATCTTTCTAATCTTTCTAATCTTCAAGCGCATTGCATCCATCTTGATCTTGTGATCATCGACGACATCCGCAACATGCAACTCCAATATCATCTTCTCCTCCTCAATTTTTTTATTTTTTCCTTCAACAAATTGTTTTCTTCTTCAACTAAATTTAACCTCTCGACAATAGGGTCAGTTGGCATTTCCGATTCACATACATCCTAGATAAATAAAATCTATGTCACATTGGTCAGCATAATTTTCATAAACAATAAATGAACCAATAGTTATAAATATAATATACATACCACATCCGAATCATAGACAGGACGAGGGCCGACGGGGGCGGATACCAAAACCATCGCACTATATAAGAAAATGATACAAGTATCTATCTAAAAATACAAGTAAGAATATTTTTCCTTTCAGAAAGAAGATAAGAACAAGAGGCTCACCACGGTGGTGTCGGTGATGAGATCGGCACGGGTGATCGACGGCGGTGAAGACGGGGACGGGGCGTGACGGACCGCTAAATCTAGAGAAATCTCGAGGAAAATGGAGCTTGGAGGTCGAGCTTCGAGAGGAGAAAGCTTAAGTAGTGTGGCTCGAGCATTCCATCGAACACCTCATGTGCATAGGAGGTGAGCTAGAGCACCACAAAGCCCTCTCTCCCTCGGCCAGAAAAAACAGAGCATTGTGCTCTGCTCTTGCGCGAGGGGGTATATATAGGCACCTCATTGGTCCCGGTTGGTGACATGAGCCAGGATTAAAGGGAAGCATGTGGTCCCGGTTCAAGCCACCAACCGGGACCAATGGTGGTGGGCCAGGAGCGAGACCCATTGGTCTCGGTTCATCCCACCAACCGGGACCAAAAGGTCCAGATGAACCGGGACCAATGACCCACGTGGCCCGGCCGGCCCCCTGGGCTCACGAACCGGGACCAATGCCCACATTGGTCCTGGTTCTAGACTGAACCGGGACTAATGGGCTGACCCGGCCTGGACCAAAGCCCTGTTTTCTACTAGTGTAATCAACTTTAAGCAATTTCTCTTCAAGCAAAGCATTAAAATTCTTTTGTGAATTCATAAACTCTTTAACACTATTCTCAAATTCATAGGGCATCTTATTATAATTTCCATTAGAGTTGCTGTAGGAATTCCCATAATTATTAGAAGGATTACTAGGATATGGCCTAGGATTAAAATTCCCTCTATAAGCGTTGTTACCAAAATTATTCCTACCAACAAAATTCACATCCATAGATTCATTGCTATTCTCAATCAAAGTAGACAAAGGCATATCATTAGGATCAGAAGAAACACTCTTAGTACCAAATAATTTCATAAGTTCATCCATCTTTCCACTCAAAACATTGATTTCTTCTATCGCATGCACTTTTTATTAGAAGATCTTTCAGTATGCCATTGAGAATAATTAACCATAATATTATCTAGGAGTTTAGTAGCATCTCCTAAAGTGATTTCCATAAAAGTGCCTCCCGCGGCCGAATCTAAAAGATTTCTAGAAGCAAAATTCAATCCGGCATAATTTTTTTGTATAATCATCCACAAATTCAAATCATGAGTAGGGCAATTACGTATCACTAATTTCATTCTCTCCCAAGCTTGTGCAACATGTTCATGATCAAGTTGCTTAAAGTTCATAATATCGTTTCTAAGAGAGATGATCTTAGCGGGAGGGAAATACTTAGAGATAAAAGCATCTTTGCACTTGTTCCAAGAATCAATACTATTTTTAGGCAAAGACGAAAACCAAGATTTAGCACGATCTCTAAGCGAAAAAGGAAATAGCTTCAATTTGACGACATCATTATCGACATCTTTTTTCTTTTGCATATCACATAAATCAACGAAGCTATTCAGATGAGTAGCGGCATCTTCACTATGAAGGCCGGCGAATTGATCTTTCATAACAAGATTCAACAAAGCAGTATTGATTTCACAAGGTTCAGTATTGGCAAGAGGAGCAATCAGAGTGCTAAGGAAATCATTATTATTGGTATTAGTGAACTCACACAATTTGGTAGTATCTCGAGCCATCATGACAAACAAGCAATCCAACACACGAGCAAACAAATGGAAAGCGGGCAAAAAGAGGCAAATAGAGAGGGAGGATAGAGAGAGAGAGAGAGAGAGAGAGAGAGAGAGAGAGAGGGCAAATAAAACAGAAATGGTGAAGTGGGGTAGAGGAAAACGAGAGGCAAATGGCAAATAATGTAATGCGAGAGATAGGGACTGTGATGGGTACTTGCTATGTTGACTTTTTGCGTAGACTCCCCGGCAACAGCGCCAGAAATTCTTCTTGCTACCTCTTGAGCTTGCATTGGATTTCCCTAAAGAGGAAGGGATGATGCAGCAGAGTAGCGTAAGTATTTCCCTCAGTTTTTGAGAACCAAGGTATCAATCCAGTAGGAGGCCATGCTCAAGTCCCTCGTACCTGCACAAAACGATAGCTACTCGCAACCAACGCGAATAGGAGTTGTCAATCCCTTCACGGTCACTTACGAGAGTGAGATCTGATAGATATAATATTTTTGGTATTTTTGGTATAGAGATGCAAAGTGAAAAGTAAAAGGCAAAGTAAAAAGCAAAGCAAGATTAATGTGATGGAGATTGATATGATGAGAATAGACCCGGGGGCCATAGGTTTCACTAGTGGCTTCTCTCAAGAGCATAAGTATTCTACGGTGGGTGAACAAATTACTATTGAGGAATTGATAGAATTGAGCATAGTTATGAGAATATCTAGGCATGATCATGTATATATGCATCACGTTCGTGACAAGTAGACCGAAACAATTCTGCATATACTACTATTACTCCACTCATCGACCGCTATCCAACATGCATCTAGAGTATTAAGTTAAAAACAGAGTAACGATTTAAGCAAGATGACATGATGTAGAGAGATAAATTCATGCAATATGAAATAAACCCCATCTTGTTATCCTTGGTGGCAACGATGCGATACGTGCCTTGCTGCCCCTTCTGTCACTAGGAAAGGACACCGCAAGATCGAACCCAAAGCTAAGCACTTCTCCATGGCAAGAACTACCAATCTAGTTGACCAAACCAAATGGATAATTTGAAGAGACTTGCATAGATAACTAATCATACATAAAAGAATTCAGAGAAGATTCTAATATTATTCATAGATAGACTTGATCATAAACCCACAATTTATCGATATCAACAAACACACCGCAAAAAGAAGATTACATCGAATAGATCTCCATAAGAGAGGGGGAGAACTTTGTATTGAGATCCAAAAAGAGAGAAGGAGCGATCTAGCTACTAGCTATGGACCCGAAGGTCTGAGGTAAACTACTCACACTTCATCGGAGCCCTCCGTGATGACGGCCCTCTCCGGCGGAGCTCCAGAACAGGCCCCAAGATGGGATCTCATGGATACAGAAAGTTGCGGTGGTGGAATTAGGTTTTTGGCTCCTGTTCTGATCGTTTGAGGGTACGTAGGTATATATAGGAGGAAGGAGTATGTCGGTGGAGCACCGAGGGCCCCACGAGGCAGGGGGCGCGCCCTAGGGGGGTGGGCGCGCCCCCACCCTCGTGACCGCCTCTTTGACTCCTTGGAGTAGGGTCCAAGTCTCCTGGATCACGTTCGGTGAGAAAATCACGTTCCCGAAGGATTTATTGCGTTTGGACTCCGTTTGATATTCTGTTTCTCCGAAATACTGAAATAGGCAAAAAACAGCAATTCTGGGCTAGGCCTCCGGTTAATAGGTTAGTCCCAAAAATAATATAAAAGTGGAAAATAAAGCCCAATATAGTCCAAAATAGTAGATAATATAGCATGGAGCAATCAAAAATTATAGATACGTTGGAGACGTATCAATGCTCACTCCTATGGATGGTAGCCAGATAGGTTGTACCCTCATCTTACTTGTGTGCAACATTTATGGCTTTGTTATTCATCTAAGCATGGAAAATAGATCATCACATTTCACTGTATATTCATGCTGATCTCTTACAGGTCTTGTTCAGGAGTTAATGTTGTTCCATAGTTCAGCTAAGATACTTGTTCTTTAGGTAACGCTGTTCCATAGTTATCATCCATCAGCCAATGCTATCCCACAGGCTGGTGATTATAGTATTATACCACTTCTAGTATTACCAATGTTGTTCTTTAATACTTTTCTGTGCCATCTAGTTAATCTTGAGTACAGACGATACATATTATGTAGCTTTCATTTGTGTTCTCCCTTTAGTTTATGAGACCTGTTGCTACTAGTTAACCCCAGTCCTACTATTTATGTCGTCTCCTACAAGCACTCATTACATAAATCTAACTACTAGTTGTCTTCCATGCATGTCAGATATAATTGCACATACTGATATATCCACAAGAACATCACGGAGCAATGTAAAGGCCTATAAACTTGATGTCAATGATACCCAATATGACGGAACATGTAAAGGCAGTTCTTCAGAAGACTTGCAGAAAGATGATGAATCCTCTTCACCCCACAAGGTCCTTGCTATAAGTTGGCCTGTGATATGGGTACAACATGCATATAATGTCCTGGAGTGTATCTACTCTGTTGCAATGCCATGTGCTTAAAATGTTGATCATGCATGTAAATATGGAATGCCTTCCTGTTTTTCAGTACCTATTCCATTCATTATAACATGTTTCAAATTCAAGTACTGTCATTCTACTCTATCGCAATGCCGTCTGCTTAATTTGGACATCATGCTTCTGAATATCTTATGCATTGTTATTCATCAGTATATACTTCATCTGTCTACCATACCATGTTTTTTACATTGAAGTGTTGTTCTAGTGCTCTGTTGCAATGCCATCTTATTTTCCCAATCATACACATGTATGTTGCCTTAGTTATTTTTGTACGTATTCCGTTAGCATACAGTTGTACATTCACCTAGTGTTTTTTTGCTGTGTTGTCCTGTCGTACACCATACTACCTCCGTCCGGATTACATGTTTCCGAAATGGATAAAAAAGGATGTATGTAGAACTGAAATACGCCTAGACCCATCCATTTTTTTCCAAATGCAGGGAATACATGTCAATATGTCATGCCTTTCTATTCTTCAGTACCTATTCCATCTCTCTGCTGTCGCATGTTTTATAATTAAAGCACCATTCTTCTATACAAGGCATGCAAGGGGAAGTCGACTATGTTAGAATTTGAAGGGTTACAAACAATGCCTTTGCAAAAGATCCAAACACTAGAAGGTAATAAACCAACTCCAGTTTTTATAGATACTGCTCCAGCACAGAGAAAGCCAACTCCTACTAATAATAAGCAGATTCAAGTGGCCAAAGAACTAGTCCGCTCCAGTCTAGCAAAAATATGTCAACTCAATTCTAAGAAGCGTGTGCGTATCCTTGCATCATGAAATTTTATAGCACGCTGATCATATTTTCTACATGTTTCTTACCCATCTCTCTTTTAGAAAATAAGCTTAACAGATAGAAGAATTTCTGCAATGGTATCGTTTATGAGGAATGATTCTTGCAGGAATTCTCTATGCTCCCATGTAGATGTAAGTACCTGTTGTATATCACTATATTTTTACATCAGCATGTATTTCGTTAATCGGCGTGAATCCAACCTTTATCTGATCTAAATTTAATTGTAGCAAAATGTATGATTAAAGGCCACAATGTTGATTTTTGCAAGGAAAACTGCCTAGTAGTTTTGCATCCTGAGTTGTATGAGTGTACTATCTCATATCAATGGGTTTGAATACTTTGGTTCTGTAGTGGGTTTTTCAGTGTTTTTTACTGTGTTGTCCTGTCGTATCCCTAGCTCTAACATCATACTCTCTTCGTCCGGATTAAATGTCGCGGAAATGGATAAAACTGGATGTATCTAGAACTGAAATACACCTAGACCCATCCATTTATTTCCGGATGGAGGGAATACATGTCAATATGTCATGCCTTTCTATTCTTCAATACCTATTCCATCTCTGTTGTAGCATGTTTTATAACTGAATCACCATTCTTCTATATAAGGCATGCAAGGGGAAGACGGCTATGTTAGAATCTGAAGGGTTACAAACCAGGTCTTTGCAAAAGATCTAAACGCCAGGAGATAATAAACGAACTCCATTTTTCATAGATACTGCTCCAGCACAGAGAAACCCAACTCCCACTAATAATAAGCAGATTCCTGTGGCCAAAGAACTAGTCTGCTCCAGTCCAGCAAAAGAATGTCAACTCCATTCTAAGAAGCGTGTGCGTATCCTCGCATCATGAAATTTTATAGCATTCTGATTATATTTTCTACATGTTTCTTACCCATCTCTCTTTTAGAAAATAAGGTTAAACGATACAAGACTTCCTCCATTGGGATCATATTCGAGGAAAATATCTTGCGGGAATTCTCTGCGCTCCAATGCTGATTTAAGTACCTGTTGTATATCACTATATTTTTACATCAGCATGTATTTTGTTAATCGGCATGAATCTAACATTTATCTGATCTAAAATTAGTTGTAGCAAAATGTTAAAGGCGCCAATGTTGATTTCTGTAAGGAAAACTGCCTGGTAGTTCTGCATACTGAGCTCCATGAATGTACTATCTCATATCACGCACATTACTGAATTGTAGTGCTTCTCTGGTTGCCCATTCATTCATTGTGTTAATGTTGATTTCGTATTACCTTACCTGGCTGATGATAGTTGTGCTATATTGTGTTAATTTGGTGTAGGCTAGTTGCCTAAATGTTCGTTGTGTCAATGTTGCTTTCCTATTATCTGACTTGGCCAATGATAGCAATGCTAGTGTGTTAATTTTGTGTAGGCTGCTGAATATAAGAAGATAAACTCTGAAAATAGCAAGGCAACCCCATTGTTTCTTTCCAGTAAATCTAGGCCAGGTAATATGGCAATAACTCATTATTAATCTGTTTGGTTCCCGTCCTAATTTATGTTATGATGTAGTGGTCGAGACACTCTCCACTATCAATAATACAAGCCTGCCAAAATCGCCATATGAATCTGTTCAGTATCCTCTATCTTGAATGCAACGGAATAAATGTATGTTTGTGAACCAATTAATGGCTGAAGCAATGATGGAAATGGTGGATGAATCAGAGGTGTAGAGTCGTGCGACACAACAACTGATCAATGTTTTTAGAGACAGTGTAGCAAAGCAGCAATAACTTGCCCACATGCTTATGGGCGTCTGAAAGCACAAGTGCTCCCTGGGTGATTTTGATAATTAATGACAACATATCTCTTGATGGACTAATACTTTTACCTACTATGTTTCAGACAAGTTCAACAAATTAAGTGGCATGGACTAAAGGATGTGGAACCCCTTCAAGATGCTAAGGACAAAGGATTAGCTCAAGCTTCAAGATCAAGACTCTACACTTTCTATTTTAGTGATCCAAGATCACATTGAGTCTATAGGAAAAGCCAATACTATCAAGAGGGGATGAGGTGTTGCGTAATGGCTTTCTTGCTCAAAGCTCTTAGCGATATGCTCCAAAACCCTCAACTACCTTACCCACATCCACATATGACCTAAACCAAAAGTCAAACTCGGCCCCACCGATTCTTCTATCCGGCGCCACCGAGTTCAGATGTCATAGCCACTGCCACAAACCATAGGCAAATCGGTTTCACCGATAGGGATCTTGGTCTCACCGAGATGGGATTGTAATCTCTCTGTGTATGTCCATTACCAAAATCGGTCCCACCGAGATTGAGCAATCGGTACTACTGAGATTACAATGCAAACTTTCTGGTTAGCTTATTACCAAAATCGGTCCCACCGAGTTTGTGTAATCGGTCTCACCAAGTTTTCCTGACCAACTCTCTGGTTAGCTTATTACCAAAATTGGTCCCATTGAGTTTGTGTAATCGGTCTCACTGAGATTACGTTATGCCCTAACCCTAACCATATCAGTCCTACCGAGTTGCATCTCAGTCCCACCGAAAATCCTAACGGTCACTAGGTTTTCTAAATCGGTCCGACCGACTTTCTCAATTCGGTCTCACCGAGATTGGTAAATTGTGTGTAACGGTTAGTTTTTGTGTGGAGGCTATATATACCCCTCCACCCACTCTTCATTCGTAGAGAGAGCAATCAGAACATATCTACACTTCCAATACACATTTTCTGAGAGAGAACCACCTACTCATGTGTTGAGGCCAAGATATTCCATTCCCACCATATGAATCTTGATCTCTATCCTTCCCCAAGTTGCTTTCCACTCAAATCTTCTTTCCACCAAATCCAAATCTTGTGAGAGAGATTTGAGTGTTGGGGAGACTATCAT
Source organism: Triticum dicoccoides (assembly GCF_002162155.2). Classification (NCBI taxonomy): domain Eukaryota; kingdom Viridiplantae; phylum Streptophyta; class Magnoliopsida; order Poales; family Poaceae; genus Triticum; species Triticum dicoccoides. The sequence continues at coordinate 666,724,234 of NC_041388.1, read as the reverse complement.
TTGAAGCACAAGAGCAAGGAGTTCGTCATCAACACACCATTTGTTACGTCTTGGAGAGTGGTGTCTCCTAGATTGGCTAGGTGTCACTTGGGAGCCTCCGACAAGATTGTGGAGTTGAACCAAGGAGTTTGTAAGGGCAAGGAGATCGCCTACTTCGTGAAGATCTACCGCTAGTGAGGCAAGTCCTTCGTGGGCGATGGCCATAATGGGATAGACAAGGTTGCTACTTTGTGGACCGTTCATGGGTGGAGCCCTCCCTGGACTCGCGCAACTGTTACCCTTCATGGGTTGAAGTCTCCATCAACGTGTATGTACGATAGCACCACCTATCAGAACCATGACAAAAACATCCGTGTCTCCAATTGCGTTTGAATTATCCAAACCCTTCCCCTTACATTCTTGCAAGTTGCATGCTTTACTTTCCGCTGCTCATATACTCTTTTCATGCTTACTTGATATGTACTGTGTTTGTTAAACTTGTGCCAAAACTCCACTTCAACTCAAAGAAATTAAAAACTGCAACTTTTGGTACTTAGTGTCTAATCACCCCCCTCTAGACACCTCTTCTCGATCCTTTCAATTGGTATCAGAGCCTTGGTCTCCATTGCCTTGGTTTAAACACCTTTGGAGGAAGATGGATGTGTCTACTTTGGGGAGTCTTAGACATGGAGTGCCTATTCTTGATGGAGAATATTTTCATGAGTGGAAAAATGAAATGCTTGATATTTTCAATGAATATCACTTGAACAAGTACATTGCTATCCCTTGTGCACCTCATATTGATCCCTTGCATTCCACACCCGAAGAGGATCTTGACATGATTCGCAATCTTAGAACCATCAATCTTATCATAAGAGGATTGCCCAAAAATTTGAGTGCTGGTTTGCCTAGTTTTGATTGTGCCTATACTGTATGTAAATTTCTTGAGGAACGATTTCCAGATTATTCCTTGAAAAATTTGGACGAAATTCTCCATAAGTCTATTGCTTTGAGTAAGATGAATTCTAGTGATCCTAGCCTTGGTGATTGTCTATTTGAGCTTACCAATCTCATGCGTGCCATAGGAAATGTTGGGATCATTAGCGATATCATATCCGAAGCTATTAGAATTCATAAAGGTGACCATTGTGATGATCATTTGTCTAATGTATTACCCTCTCTATGAACTGATCAATCACAAAATGATGTTGAACGTGGATACTATTATGAGGATGATGATAGTGACTATGATCTCGATGATGCGATGAGACACTTTGGTCTTATGGAAAATCTTTGCGACTACATGGCTGGAGGAAAGGAATGGGTCCTTGATAGTGGATGTACTGATCATATGACCGGAGATAAAGACATGTTCCGTGAGCTTGCTGGAAACGACGACCCTCGAAAGTATGTCACTTTTGGTGATAATTCAAAGGGTAAGGTGGTTGGCCTTGGTAAGGTCACTAGTAGAAAACAGGGCTTTGGTCCAGGCCAATGTGGCCCATTAGTCCCGGTTCAGTCTAGAACCGGGAGCCATGGGGCCATCTGTCCCAGTTCGTGAGGCCAGGGCCTGCCGGGCCTCGTGGGGGCATTGGTCCCGATTCGTCATGCCCCTTTGGTCCCGGTTGGTGGGACGAACCGGGACAAATGGGCCTCGCTCCTGGCCCACCACCATTGGTCCCGGTTGGTGGCTTGAACCGGGACCACAGGCTTCCCTTTGGTACCGGTTCATGCCACGAACCGGGACCAATGAGGTGCCTATATATACCCCCTCGTCGGCGAACAGAGCACTCCACACTGCTCTATTTTTTCTGGACGGCGAGGGGAGAGCTTTGTGGTGCTCTAGCTCACCTCCTATGCACATGAGGTGTTGGATGAAATGCCTCAGCCACACTATTTAAGCTTTCTCCTCTCGAAGCTCGACCTCAAAGCTCCATTTTCCTCGAGATTTGTCTAGGTTTAGTGGCCCGTCACGTCCCACTCCCGTCTTCACCGCCGTGGATCGCCCGCACTGATCTCGTCGCCAGCACCACTGTGGTGAACCTCTTGTTCTTATCTTCTTTCTGAAAGAAAAAATTCTTACTTTAGCTAGATAGATATTTGTCTAATTTTCTTACTTTTATTATTGCTTGTTATTATGTAGTGCGATGGTTTTGGTATCCGCTCCCGTCGGCCCTCGTCCTGGCTATGATTCGGATGTGGTATATATTATCTTTTTATAACTATTTGGTTCATTTATTATTTATGACAATTATGCCGATCAACGTGACATAGATTTTATTTATCTAAGAGGTAGTTGAACCGGAAATTCCAATCGACCCTATTGTCGAGAGATTAAATTTAGTTGAAGAAGAAAACAATTACTTGAACGAAAAAATAAAAAAATGAGGAGGAGAAGATGATATTGGAGTTGCATGTTGCGGATGTCGTCGATGATCACAAGAACAAGATGGATGCAATGCGGTTGAAGATGGATGCATTCATACCGAGGCTTGGTATCATTATGCCGTTGGATCAATTGTTACCTTGGTTGCGATTATGATCGCATTTGTTTTCGCATTGAAATGTTTTACATAGTTTCAATGTATGGTTTAACTAATTAGATGCTCTGGAGAGCTATATGTTGTTAGATGAGAACTATGTATGTACTTTGGTTTTAATGTGATGATGAACTTCTATTAATTTGGTCACTTAATTATCTATTCATGATGTTCTGTAATGGTTTTTGACACACTTAATTATATATAATGCACGTAGATGAATCGGCAATGGATGTACAGTGGCAGACACACCTCCGAGTACATTAAGGGTGTGCATGATTTTCTTGAAGTGGCTGAGGCGAACAAGCATAATGGTTTTATGTGTTGTCCATGCCCTAAATGTGGGAATACAAAGTCTTACTCTGACCGGAAAATCCTTCACACCCACCTGCTTTAGAATGGATCCATGCCACATTATAATGTTTGGACGAGACACGAAGAAATAGGGATTATGATGGAAGACGGTGAAGAAGAAGAGGACGATGACAACTATGTGCCCCCTGAATACGGTGATGCTGCAACGGGGGAAGCCGCTGAAGATCAAGAGGAACCAGACGATGTGCCCAATGATGCTGCAACGGGGGAAGCTGCTGAAGATCATGAGGAACCAGACGATGTTCCCGATCATGATGATCTCCGCCGGGTCATTGTCGATGCAAGGACGCAATGTGAAAGTCAAAAGGAGAAGCTGAAGTTCGATCGCATGTTAGAGGATCACAAAAAAGGGCTGTACTCCAATTGCGAATATGGAAACACAAAGCTCGGTACCGTACTGGAATTGTTGCAGTGGAAGGCAGAGAATGGTGTGCCTGACAAAGTATTTGAGAAGCTACTGAAAATATTGAAGAAGAAGCTTCCAAAGGATAACGAATTGCCCGACAGTACATACGCATCAAAGAAGGTCTTATGCCCTCTAGGATTGGAGGTGTAGAAGATACATGCATGCCCTAATGACTGCATATTCTACCGCGTTGCGTACAAGGATCTGAACGCATGCCCGGTATGCGGTGCATTGCGGTATAAGATCAGACGAGATGACCCTGGTGATGTTGACGGCGAGCACCCCAGGATGAGGGTTCCTGCGAAGGTGATGTGGTATGCTCCTATAATACCACAGTTGAAACGTCTATTCAGAAACGAAGAGCATGCCAAGTTGATGCGATGGCACAGTGAGGACCGTAAGAAAGACGGGAAGTTGAGAGCACCCGCTGACGGGTCGCAGTGGAGAAAAATCGAGAGAAAGTACTGGCCTGAGTTTGCAAGTGACCCAAGGAACGTATGGCTTGGTTTAAGCGCGGATGGCATTAATCCTTTAGGGGAGCAGAGTAGCAATCACAGCACCTGGCCCGTTACTCTATGTATGTATAACCTTCCTCCTTGGATGTGCATGAAGCGGAAGTTCATTATGGTGCCAATTCTCATCCAAGGCCCTAAGCAACCCCGCAACGACATTGATGTGTTCCTAAGGCCATTAGTTGAAGAAATTTTATAGCTGTGGAATGGAAACGGTGTACGTACGTCGGATGAGCACAAACAGGAGGAATTTAACCTGCACGTGTTGCTATTTGTAACCATCAATGATTGGCCCGCTCTCAGTAACCTTTCAGGACAGACAAACAAGGGATACCACGCATGCGCGCATTGTTTAGAAGAAACTGAAGGTATATACCTGGACAAATGCAGGAAGAATGTGTACCTGGGCCATCGTCGATTTCTTCCGACCAACCATCAATGTCGAAAGAAAGGCAAGCATTTCAAAGGCGAGGCAGATCACCGGAAGAAGCCCACCATGCGTACCGGTGATCATGTACTTGCTATGGTCAATGATTTACACGTAATCTTTGGAAAGGGTCCCGGCGGACTAGCTGTTCCGAATGACGCTGAGGGACACGCACCCATGTGGAAGAAGAAATCTATATTTTGGGACCTACCCTACTGGAAAGATCTAGAGGTCCGCTCTTCAATCGACGTGATGCACGTGACGAAGAACCTTTGCGTGAACCTGCTAGGCTTCTTGGGCGTGTATGGGAAGGCAAAAGATACACCTGAGGCACGGCAGGACCTGCAACGTTTGCACGAAAAAGACGGCATGCCTCCGAAGCAGTATAAAGGTCCTGCCAGCTATGCTCTTACGAAAGAAGAGAAAGAAATCTTCTTTGAATGCCTGCTCAGTATGAAGGTCACGACTGGCTTCTCGTCGAATATAAAGGGGATAATGACGCAATTACTTCCGATTGCATTGAGGGGGCTTCTACCGGAAAATGTCCGATTAGCCATTGTGAAGCTATGTGCATTCCTCAATGCAATCTCTCAGAAGGTGATCGATCCAGAAATCGTACCAAGGCTAAGGAGTGATGTGGCGCAATGTCTTGTCAGTTTAGAGCTGGTGTTCCCACCATCCTTCTTCAATATCATGACGCACGTCCTAGTTCATCTAGTCGACAAGATTGTCATTCTGGGGCCCGTATTTCTACACAATATGTTCCCCTTTCAAAGGTTCATGGGAGTCCTAAAGAAATATGTCCGTAACCGCGGTAGGCCAGAAGGAAGCATCTCCATGGGCCTTCAAACAGAGGATGTCATTGGGTTTTGTGTTGACTTCATTCCTGGCCTTAAGAAGATAGGTCTCCCTAAATCGCGGTATGAGGGGAGACAGACTGGAAAAGGCACGCTGGGAGGGGCCTCAATAATATGCCGGGAAGAATATTCTTGGTCTCAAGCACACTACACAGTTCTACAGAACTCTACCTTGGTGAGCCCATATGTCGATGAAAACAAGAACAGTCTACGCTCCAAACACCCGGAGCAGTGCGACGACTGGATTACATGTGAACACATCAGGACTTTCAGCAGTTGGTTGGAAACACGTCTCAGAGGTGACAACACTGTTTGTGATGAGCTGTACTTGTTGTCCAGGGGACCATCTTTGACTGTATTGTCTTACAAAGGATACGAGATAAATGGGAATACATTTTACACGATCGCCCAAGATCAAAAGAGCACCAACCAAAACAGCGGTGTCCACTTCGATGCAGCAACCGAGAGGGGAAAGGACACATATTATGGTTACATAGTGGATATATGGGAACTTGACTACGAACATGATTTTAAGGTCCCTTTGTTTAAGTGCAAATGGGTCAATCTGTCAGGAGGCGGGGTACAGGTAGACCCAAAGTACGGAATGACAACAGTGGATCTCAACAATCTTGCGTGTGCAGATGAACCGTTCCTCCTAGCCAATGATGTGGCATAGGTTATCTATCTGAAGGACATGTCTAGCAACCGAGAAAAAGAAAAGATAAGGAAGCGAATACATCATACAATGATCCAAAGCGCCACATAGTTCTTTCAGGAAAAAGGGACATCGTGGGAGTGGCTGGCAAGACAGACATGTCTGAAGATTATGAAAAGTTTCATGAAATTCCTCCCTTCAAAGTCAAGGCTGATCCAAGCATCCTGATAAACGATGAAGATTATCCATGGTTACGGCGTAATAAGCAAATGACACAAGCAAAGAAAAAGTGAAGACTTTCTCCAGCAACTATTATGATGATACCATGCCAACTTTGTAACAGACGAGTATGATACCATTGTTCGTTTCGTACATGCATATGCTATGTGGGTGAAATTATGATACCATGCCAACTTTCAAATTTTTCAGAGTTCATTTGAAATGCTTTAATGTCTTATGGTTCGGCCCTCGTAATACCATTATTCAAATTCTAACTATTCAAATTCGAAAACTAATGGCACTAACAGAAAGTTTATAATTTTTCTAAAACTAATGGCACTAACAGAAAGTTTATAATTTTGCTGACCTAAAAGAAAAAAGAATTAAAAAAAGAAAAAAACAAAAAGAAAATAAATAATGCAAAAAACAAAACAAAAAAACTGGAAAAAGTAATGGCACTAACAGAAAATTTACAATTTTTCTGACCTAAAGCAAAAAGAATTAAAAAATAAAGCAAGAAACAAAAGAAAATAAATAATGCAAAAAACAAAACAAAAAAACTGGAAAAAAATAAAAAACTACCACCTATTGGGCCACCACGGCCTGAATACGACTAGAAACCCAACCTGGGCCAGGATTTAGGCCCGCAGAAGGCCCAATAGGCCCACAGACAGCATAGTGTGAGATTAGGCCCGTAAGCCTGCATTTGAGAGGAGCTCGAGAGGGCAGCCGCAATGGGGCTTATAAACCACTCCGAGCCCCTCTCAACTAGCGAAGTGGGACTAAACTTTTGGCGGTGGGCAGCGCAAGGTCTTTGGGCCCGGTTGGTACCACCAACCGGGACTAAAGGGGGCATTGGTCCCGTTTCATGGCACCAACCGGGACCAATGCTCCTCGCCCCTGGCCCATGACCATTAGTCCCGGTTTGTGCCACAAACCGGGACTAAAGGGTTGGTCCTCATTGCGGGCAGAGTTTAGTCCCACCTCGCGAACCAAAGGGGGCTCACACCGGCTTATAAGCCCTTCCCTCTCTGCCTTGTTGAGCTCCTCTCAAAGTGAAAATAGATGCCCTTATAGAGAAAAGTTTAACCTAAATTCAGAGTGAATTTCTCTGAAATTCCTAGAAATTTACTATGAATTTAGGTTGAATTTTCTCTATAAGCACATCTATTCTCATTTTTTAGTAAGTTAATCACAAACTTGTGATTCACACAAATTTCAAAGAATTCAAACTTTAACTATTCAAATTTGAAAACTAATGGCAATAACAAAAAGTTTATAATTTTTCTAAAACTAATGACACTAACAGAAAGTTTATAATTTTGCTAACCTAAAAGCAAGAGGAATTAAAAACTAAAGCAAAAAACAAAAGAAAATAAATAATGCAAAAAACAAAACAAAAAACAGGAAAAAAACTATTTTTATAGTAAAGTTAATCACAAACTCGTGATTCACACAAATTTCAAACAATTCAAATTTTAACTATTCAAATTTGAAAACTAATGGCACTAACAGAAAGTTTATAATTTTGCTAACCTAAAAGAAAAAAGAACTAAAAATTAAAGCAAAAACCAGAAGAAAAAAATAATGCAATAAACAAAACCAAAAAAAGGAAAAAAATCTATTTTTATAGTAAAGTTAATCACAAACTTGTGATTCACACAAATTTCAAACAATTCAAATTTTAACTATTCAAATTTGAAAACTAATGGCACTAACAGAAAGTTTATAATTTTGCTGACCTAAAAGCAAAAAGAATAAAAAAATAAAGCAAGAAACAAAAGAAAATAAATAATGCAAAAAACAAAACAAAAAACTGGAAAACTGGAAAACAAATAAAAAAACTGCCACCTATTGGGCCACCACGGCCTGAATACGACTAGAAAACCCACCTGGGCCAGGATTCAGGCCCGTAGAAGGCCCAATAGGCCCACAGACAGAATAGTGTAAGATTAGGCCCGTAAGCCTGCATTTGAGCGGAGCTCGAGAGGGCAGGGGCAGCGAGGCTTATAAACCACCCTCGACTTCTCTCAGCTAGCGAGGTGGTACTAAACTTTTGACGCGGGGCAGCACAAGGTCTTTGGTCTCGGTTGGTGCCACCAACCGGGACTAAAGGGGTGCATTGGTCACAGTTCGTGGCACGAACCGTGACCAACGCACCCCTTTAATCCCGGTTGGTGGCACCAACCGGGACAAAAGGCCTCTGCTTCCCGCCCTTTGGGCTGCTGAAAAGAGACCTTTGGTCCCAGTTGGTGGCACCAACCGGGACTAAAGAGAGGCATTAGTCCCGGTTGGTGCCACTAATCGGGACTAGGAAATTTTCACTTCTCATTCGCAGTTGCCCCGGACGACATCGACGCCACCAAGCTGCCCCAAGCCGCCCGCCATCGCCGTCTCCCACCATCGCCATCGCCCGCGCCTCGCCGTGGCCCACGCCCTCGCCCGACTCCATCGCCGCTCTCCGCCCCTCACCTGACGCGCGTCGCCCCGGCCCTGCCCCGACGCGTGCCGCCCCGGCCTGCCCCGTCGTCGCTGTCGTCCTGCCCCGCCCCCTTCGTCGTCGTCGCCCCCTGCCTCGAGCACGCGCCCCTACCCCGTTGACGTCATCGGTGTCGCCATCCTCGCCGCCAACCCCGCACCCCTTCCCCTCCTCACCTTGGTCTGGCCGGCACCCTCCCTGTCCTATGCTTGTTTTTTCTTGTATATATGCTTGTTTTTTCATATATATGATGATATATATATGCTTGTTTTTTTCATGTATATATGCTTTTTTTTCTTATATATGATGATGTATATGCTTGTTATCATAATTGTTTTTGTTCATATGTATGATGATTTTTATATAGAATATGATGTGTTTTTTTGTTCATAGATGATCATATATATGATGTATGCATGGATGTGGATGAAATTAGATGAGATGAGATGTGTTTTCTGTTGGAGAAGAAAACATTTTTTTCCATGCAAAAGTTACATTTTTAGAAAAGTTTTATATATCTAGCTAGGAAAGGAAGAAGAAGAAAAAGAATGAGAGGAAAAAGGAAAATAAGAAGAGGAAGAAAGGAGAAGAAGAGGAGAGGAAGAAGAGGAGAAATAAATATGACGAAGAAAAAAGAAGAAAAAGAAGAGGAGAAGAAGCAAGGAATAGAGGAGAAGAAGAGAAAATAGAATATCCTCTATTTCCTTCTTCTTCTCCTCTTTTTTCCATGCAAAACTTACATTTTTAGAAAAGTTTTATATATAGCTAGGAAAGGAAGAAGAAGAAAAAGAATGAGAGGAAAAAGGAAAATAAGAAGAGGAAGAAAGGAGAAGAAGAGGAGAGGAAGAAGAGGAGAAACAAAGAAGAAGAAGAAAAAAGAAGAAAAAGAAGAGGAGAAGAAGAAAGGAATAGAGGAGAAGAAGAGAAAATAGAATATTCTATTTGCTCTTCTTCTCCTCTCTTTCTTCTTCTCCTTTTTTTCTTCTTTTTTCTTCGATCGTCTCCTCTATTAATATCTTCTTCTCCTCTTTTTATTTCTTCTTCGTCTTCTTATTTTTTATCGGATATGTCGTTGTTGATATACCCCGTGTCTCGATAACTTCAACACGAGGGGGGTGGGCTCGACCTACCCCCTCCCCGATAATATTAATTTCCCATGTATGTATGTAAAAGTTACATTTTTAGAAAAGTTTTTATATATCTAGCTAGGAAAGGAAGAAGAAGAAAAAGAATGATAGGAAAAAGGAAAATAAGAAGAGGAAGAAAGGAGAAGAAGAGGATAGGAAGAAGAGGAGAAATAAATAAGAAGAAGAAAAAAGAAGAAAAAGAAGAGGAGAAGAAGAAAAAATAGAATATTCTATTTTTTCTTCTTCTCCTCTATTTCTTTCTTCTTCTCCTCTTTTTTTTCTTCTTTTTTTCTTCAATCTTCTCCTCTATTAATATCTTCTTCTCCTCTTTTTATTTCTTCTTCGTCTTCTTATTTTTTATGGGATATGTCGTTGTCGATATACTCCGTGTCCCGATAACTTCAACACGAGGGGGGTTCGACCTACCCCCTCCCTGATAACTTATACCATGGGAGCACCCCCCGGCCCTCTCGCTCCACCAAAACTCTCAAGGACACCCAAACCCTAGAAAAAAACAATGTCGGTCTCCTACCCCTCCCGCCGCGCCCCTACCCTTGAAGTGTTGCCGAGGCCACCCCAAACCCGGAATAAGCTAGGTCTACGTTTGCCACTAATATATCACATGTTGTTATGTTTATGTATTAATTTCCATGTTGTAATATTTGCAGAAACAATGGAGTTCGGATAAGACGAGGAACAAGAACAGGTGTTGGGGGACATAGTCTTAGCCGGAGGTGATGTCATGTCGTATCTTAACGACAATGATGGTCTGGAAGCAGAACAGGGTGAAGAAGAAGCAGGCTACGGTGATCTAAGAATGGAGGAGGAAACACATGATTATGATGGCTCCGGTGACCCAATGCTGGTGCAAGAAGGAGCCCGTGGTGATGGCTCCGGTGACCGAACAGAGTCCGGCCAGGTAAATATATTAGTTAAGCCCGTGATGACTAGCTAATTGATGCATTCATTGTTTTGGTATGTACAGATATTAATTAACTCTCGTCTAATTCTTCTTTTTTTCTAGCCCTCCGGATCGAGCACAACTTCGGTAAAGAGACGAGGCCTGAAGAAAAAGTTGCGCTTGGATGAAAGGTTTGAGATCACAGAAATCGCGCGTGATGGGCATGCCAATTGAACCCATCTGGACAAAGGAAGCATTTTCTACTCAGTGCGGGGTTCTTGTTAGGGACAAGATCCTGATCAGCATCCAACAATGGTATAAGCCTAAGAATGAAGACCCTGAGGTGTCTTATGTCAATGATATGCAGAAAGATGATCTTTGGACTAAGCTGAAGGCAAATTTCACCCTAGCACGAGAGGAGGATCCGGAGAAGCCAGTTAAAGAGCAATTAATCAAGTCTCATGCTCTTAAGAAGATGGCAAAGCTATTCAGGAGGTGGAAGAATGAGCTGAAAACGTTTGTCGACAACGAAGAGACACCAGAATTCATCGGCAGATATGAGAAGATCAGAGATCACTGGCCCGCATTTGTGGCCTACAAGACATCGGAAAGGAGTAAGAAGATGTCGGCGACAAACAAGAAAAATGCTGTAAAGAAGAAGCTTCACCATCGCACGGGGTCAGGTGGCTACCTCAAAGCCCGGCCTAAGTGGGCCAAGGCTGAGAATGATCTGCTTGATAAAGGGATCGAACCAGAGACAATGAACTGGCCAGACCGTTGCCGGACTTGGTTCTTTGGGGCTGGCGGAACCGTGGACCCTGTATTAGGGAAATGCATTTGGACGGACGAGCAAATGAACATACCAGTCAAGAAGCTAAAGCACTATATTGATGCAGCGCAGCAAGGGGCGTTCGTTCTAGACAGAGAGAACGACGAGCTCACAATGGCCCTCAGGAATCATGAGCACCCTGGACGGACACGAGGCACGCCAGGCTCAGTTTCGTGGAAGGCTGGTTTTCCGGATGGAGGCGGTTACAAATGCCAGGAGAGGAGGAAAAAAGTGCAGCAGACCCAAATGCAGGCGCTGCACGCAAGGGTACAAGTGATAGAGGAACGAGAAGCAAATGAACTGCCGAAGCTTCCCCCGAAGCTACCCCGCCATCTCAGCGGAGAAGCAGTGTGGCTTCCACCGAGCTGCTTCAGCCGGAGCATGTCTTGACGGCTCCTGTCAGCTATCCTATGGATGCTATCACAGAGTCTCAAAATTGCCACCTTATGACGCAATGGATAAATTTGAAGGTCAAGGAGGCTATTGGCTATGTTTTTCCTACTGAACCCGGCGCAACTTTTCACTGCCGGCCGATTCCAGAAGGATATGCTAGGGTGATGGTGGATGAAATAACGGAGGGATTTGAGGACCTCCAGCTTGACCACCCTACCAGTGAAGGGGAGACTTGGCTGGGTTCTGCTCTGAAGACTCCATGCCTATGGCGGAAGGAGCTCATCAACCTTCCGAACTGGACGCCTCCGCCTCCTCCTCCTCCTCCGGTGAGTGAGGGCACTCTTCCTCCTCCACCGCTACCTCCTCTGGTGAGTGACGATCAGGGCACTCGGCCTCCTTCTCCGGCACGTGGCGGCACTCCGCCTCCTTCTCTTCCTGCGCTGGCGCGCTCGGGCAGCCAGCCTCCTCCTTCTCCGCCTCGTCAGCAAGGGCGGAAGAGACTCGCTGCCGCTCCGGCTCCTCTGGCATGTCGTAGTCCCTCTCCTCCGCCCCGTAAGCAAGGAAAGAAGACAGCCGCAGCCGCTCCGTCTGCTCTGCCGGCGTCTAGCAGTACACCCAGAGGCGGGAGGCAATACCGATTCGGTCCTTCTCTCAAGACTCCAGAGAAGTTACCATACGAGAGGACCTCGAAGGAGAATGCCGACATCGTGCGGGCCGAAGTGAGGAACTTCTTTGAAGGGGTGAAAGCAAAGAAACATCCACCTCCGGAGGAGATGGTAGATCCGGTGAAAGCGAAGCGCACTCTGGCTACCCTGAAAAAACCAGCAAAGTCTCCGCCGAAAGGCAACTATGAGCGCTTTATTGAAAAGTCATTTGTCGAAGCGGAGCGGTCGGGAAGTACTGTCAGTGATCAAAGGTTAAAAGAAGGACGAGCTGGGAAAAACATTGCCCAGCTCGGCGAACAAGCGAGCCAATCATGCCCCCCGCTCAAGGTGCCTACTAATGATCCGAGGATGGTGCCCGGTTATAGCAATCTTGGAGATTACCTGCCCGACGATGTACATTATGAGTTCTTGGAGGTGGAGGAACACAAATACGAGTACGGGAAGCCTCTCGTCAAAGATGAAAGATCTCTAACAACGATGATGCAAAGATTCCATAATTGGTAAATGAAAACCTGCAGAGAGTCTAGGGGAAGGAATACTTTGATGCTGAGAGTTAGAGAGGAGCATGACCTCGTTGGAATTGAACTGTTGAATGTTCCATTTGAGGAGTTCTTCCAATTTTTCAATCAAAAGGCCCTCGATAAAGCAACGGTCACTTGCTACTGTCTGTAAGTAGTACTACTTCTGTCATTAAGTCTCTCTATATAGGTCAACTCTTTCATTGCATGTATTTATAATTATCCTCACTATATTATGCATATTGAAGATCGCCGAATTGAAGAAAAGACAAATCAGTGATATTGGGTTCATTAACACAAATCTCATAGATGCAACTGAGGTTAAATATCATGCCGAAGATACGGAGGCCAACTTGCTACGATCGTTGGTAATAAATGAAAACAAAGATATAATACTCTTTCCTTACAACTTCAAGTGAGTGTTACTGTCTTGTGCATATTCGGTTTCCCTTATTAGTCCAGGTTATAGTAATGTAATTGATGAGTTATGCATGCGTGCACAGGTTCCACTATATTCTCCTAGAGATTAAGCTTGAGCAGGGACTAGTAACTGTCTTAGACTCGAGACGAAAAGATCCCCAGGACTATGCGGACATGACTCAAATGCTCGAGAAGTAAGTTAAATCGATCATTAGCCACCATATCAGCAACTTTGTTCATTTCCTGATATCAAGTAATTGTTTTCTCTGTCTGGCAGGGTTTGGAGAAAATTCACCAAAAAAGCTCCGGGACTGCCGAAGAAGCTGCAATTTAGACACCCGAAAGTAAGTACTATAGTAACATGTTCCGCGCATCTCCTAGTGATTCAAGCACTAGTTTCATCAATACCATTTGGCATGCTTGCTTATCAGTTTGATTGACCTCTATTTCTTGTAAAGTGGTTGTGGCAGGAACAAGGGAATGATTTCTGTGGATACTACGTTTGCGAGTCCATCGGCCACACGACCTGTGAACGAGGGTACTCTGACGAACAATATGAAGTGCGTAAGCAATAATATTCACAATTTTATTTTATTACCATCATTTGTGTTGAGTTTCACTTATTCATATATATATATATATATATATATATATATGTGTGTGTGTGTGTGTGTGTGTGTGTGTGTGTGTATTGACCCCCTTCTTCAAATTAGATCTTTCGGATGCGGGATGAACTCCTAGCACCACATCGTATGCGAGCAATTCAAGAGGAATTTGCGGCATTCTTCCTTGACCACATGATCGCTGAAGACGGAGAATAGTATGTGGATCCTGTGTTCGTATATAATTAGGAGATTATATTGTAAGAGATAATTATTGTATATATGTAGCCGGTAGTGTCGGATAGATATACGAGAACTTGTTGTTCGACCAATCTCTCGGAGAAGGAGAGGTGGTCGATATCACTTCTCTCTGTATGCATATATGTTCATGACGATCTTCTGTTTCCTTCATTTGCTTACTAGCTAGCTAGCGTGTCTAGTCCTCTCTATACGTATATAGTACGTAGCGTCGACCAAGCACAGACATAAGAGAGGACACTTCTCTCTATTAATTAGCTAGCTAACACAATATATGAAACACCTAAATTAACCTCCCAAAACCCCCAACCCCCCACCCCTTCAAAAAAACAAAAACCTCAGCCCCTGAAATGCTGACGCGTGGATGCCTACTGGTCCCGGTTGGTGCCACCAACCAGGACCAAAGGCAAAAAAATAAAAACCTCAACCCCTGAAATGCTGACGCGTGGATGCCTATTGGTCCTGGTTGGTGCCACCAACCGGGACCAAAGGCCCTCCTGCCTGGGCTCGGCGCACCAGCCACATGGAGGCCCATCTGTCCTGGTTCCTGTTTGAACCGGGACTAAAGGGCCAGGGCATTAGTAACGACCCTTTAGTCCCGGTTCAAAAATCGGGACAAAAGGCCCTTACCAACCAGGACAGAAGACCCTTTTTCTACTAGCGGGTGGCCATCTCACGTGATAGCTCCATACAAAATGTCATGCTCGTTGAATCTCTTGGCTACAACTTACTTTCAGTATCTAGACTTGCTGATTTCGGTTTCAATGTCCTATTTACTAAAGTAGACTGCCAAGTGTTTCGTACAGGTCTTTACCGGTATACGTAGAGGAGATCTTTACATTGTTGATTTCACTAAAAAGGCTCAACCTAGAACTTGCTTAATTGCTAAATCTTCTAAAGGTTGGTTGTGGCATAGAAGGCTAGGCCATGTGGGCATGCGAAACCTTGACAAACTCATTAAAGGAAATCATATCCTTGGCGTTAACGATGTCATATTTGACAAGGATAGACTTTGTAGTGCTTGTCAAGCAGGGAATCAAGTTGGAGGAAGTCATCGCGCTAAGAACATCATGACCACAAGAAGACCACTCGAGCTACTTCACATGGATCTCTTTGGTCCAAATGCCAACAAGAGTCTCGGTGGTAACTCATTTGGTCTAGTCATAGTTGATGATTTTTCAAGATTTACGTCGGTGTTCTTTCTTGATGACAAATCGCAGGTCCAAAAGATCTTCAAAAACTTTGCTAGGAAGGCCCAAAATCAATTTGATGTGAAGATCAAGAAGGTTCGGAGCGACAACGGAATGGAGTTCAAGAACGGAAATGTAGACACCTTTCTTGACGAAGAAGGGATTGCACATGAGTTCTCGGCTACGTACACACCTCAACAAAATGGAGTCGTTGAGAGGAAGAACCGGACCCTTATCGAGATGGCAAGAAAGATGCTTGATGAGTACAAGACTCCAAAACACTTTTGGGCGGTAGCGGTTGAGACAGCTTGTCATGCAACAAATCGCTTGTATCTTCACAAGCTACTTGGCAAGACGGTATACGAGCTCCTCACCGGTAACAAACCCCAAGTTGGATACTTTCGAGTATTTGGCTCAAAGTGCTACATTCTTGATAAGCATCGTCGTTCTAAATTTGCTTCTAAGTCTCATGAAGGTTTCCTACTTGGTTATGGCTCAAACTCTCACACATACCGTGTCTACAACAATTTCACCCGAAAGGTTGAAGAAACGGTAGATGTGAAGTTTGATGAATCTAACGGCTCGCAAGTAGAGCAATTGACACTTGATGTAGGAGACAAAGATCCCTCGGAAGCAATCCAAGACTTGTCTATTGGAAATATTCGTCCAACGGAGATGAAGGATAGTACCTCGTCCGTCCAAGTGGAAGCTTCTACCTCAAGACAAGGTGAACCAAGAGTTGATACGGAAGCATCCACGAGTGGGACACACCAAGATGAAGAAAACAAGGAAGTGCACCAAGACGAACATCAACAACCTCCTTCTCCACCACGATAAGAGAATGACAACGCTAACAATGAAGAAGGCCAAGAAGAAGAACAAGATGAAGAAGATGTTCAACCAAGACCCAAGCAAAAGCTTTCACGAGTTCGAGCAAGAATTGCTAAAGATCATCCCGTGGAGCAAATCTACAATGATATCCAAACCGGGAGAATCACTCGCTCTAAAACTCATTTGGCTAACTTTTGTGAACATTACTCATTCATCTCTAGCATTGAACCTATGAAGGTTGAAGAAGCATTGGAGGATCCGGACTAGATAAATGCTATGCATGAAGAGCTACACAACTTTGAGAGAAATCAAGTGTGGACATTGGTCGAGAAGCCCGACAACAACCACAACATCATCGGTACCAAATGGGTGTTTCGCAACAAGCAAGATGAAGATGGAAAAATGGTTCGCGACAAAGCACGTCTCGTCGCCCAAGGCTACACACAAGTCAAAGGTATGGACTATGGTGAGACATATGCTCCCGTTGCTAGACTTGAGTCCATTCGCATCTTACTTGCTTATGCTAATCACCATGATATCACTTTGTACCAAATGGACATTAAAAGTTCTTTTCTAAATGGTGAAATTGAGGAGGAAGTTTATGTTAAGCAACCTCCCGGCTTTGTCAATGCTAAGAAACCTAATCATGTCTACAAACTTCACAAAACCCTTTATGGTCTTAAACAAGCTCCTAGAGCATGGTATAAATGCTTGGCCAAGTTCCTTATTGAAAAAGGCTTTGAAATTGGAAAAATAGATTTTACTCTTTTTACTAAAAGGGTTAATGGAGAACTATTTGTATGCCAAATTTATGTCGATGATATTATATTTGGATCAACTAACCCTCATTTTAGTGAAAAGTTTGGGAAGCTAATGTCAGAGAAGTTTGAGATCTCTATGATGAGTGAACTCAAATTCTTTCTTGGTTTGCAAATCAAGCAAACTAAGGAAGGCACCTTTGTCTCTCAAACGAAGTACACCAAGGACTTATTCAAGAAGTTCAATATGCAAGAATGCAAAGGTATGACTACACCCATGCCTACTAGTGGACATCTAGATTTAACCAAAGATGGTGAACCGGTTGATCAAAAAGTTTACTGCTATATGATTGGTTCATTGTTATATCTATGTGCTTCACATCCCGATATCATGTTAAGTGTGTGCATGTGTGCATGATATCAAGATGCTCCTAAGGAATGTTATCTAAGGCCATGAAGAGGATAGTGAGATACTTAATACATACACCAAATTTTGGCATTTGGTATCCAAGAGGGCTTCCTTTGATCTTGCTGGCTACTCCGACTCAGACTATGCTAGTGACAAGGTTGATAGAAAGTCCACTTTGGGTACTTGTCAATTCCTTGGTAGATCTCTTGTGTCTTGGTCTTCCAAGAAACAAAACTCGATATCCTTATCCACCGCCGAAGCGGAATACATTGTCGCTGGTTCATGTTGTGCTCAATTACTTTGGATGACCCAAACTCTTAAAGATTATGGGATTGTTGGAAATATGCCCTAGAGGCAATAATAAGTTGGTTATTATTATATTTCCTTGTTCATGATAATCGTTTATTATCCATGCTAGAATTGTATTGATAGGAAACTCAGATACATGTGTGGATACATAGACAACACCATGTCCCTAGTAAGCCTCTAGTTGACTAGCTCGTTGATCAATAGATGGTTACGGTTTCCTGACCATGGACATTGGATGTTGTTGATAACGGGATCACATCATTAGGAGAATGATGTGATGGACAAGACCCAATCCTAAGCCTGGCACAAAGATCGTGTAGTTCGTATGCTAAAGCTTTTCTAATGTCAAGTATCATTTCCTTAGACCATGAGATTGTGCAGCTCCCGGATACTGTAGGAGTGCATTGGGTGTGCCAAACGTCACAACGTAACTGGGTGGCTATAAAGGTACACTACAGGTATCTCCGAAAGTGTCTGTTGGGTTGGCACGAATCAAGACTGGGATTTGTCACTCCGTGTAAATGGAGAGGTATCTCTAGGCCCACTCAGTAGGACATCATCATAATGTGCACAATGTGATCAAGGAGTTGATCACGGGATGATGTGTTACGGAATGAGTAAATGTGACTTGCCGGTTACGAGATTGGACAAGGTATCGGGATACCGACGATCGAATCTCGGGCAAGTATCGTACCGATAGACAAAGGGAATTGTATACGGGATTGATTGAATCCTTGACATCGTGGTTCATCCGATGAGATCATCGTGGAACATGTGGGAGCCAACATGGGTATCCAGATCCCGCTATTGGTTATTGACTGGAGAGTTGTCTCGGCCATGTCTGCATGACTCCCGAACCCATAGGGTCTACACACTTAAGGTTCGATGACGCTAGGGTTATAGGGAATAGATATATGTGGTTACCTAATGTTGTTAGGAGTCCCGGATGAGATCCCGGACATCACGAGGAGTTCCAGAATGGTCCAGAGGTAAAGATTTATATATGGGAAGTCCTGTTTTGGTCACCGGAAAAGTTTCGAGTGCTATCGGTAACGTACCGGGACCATCGGGAGGGTCCCGAGGGTCCACCAGGTGGGGCTACCTTCCCCAGAGGGCTGCATGGGCCAAGTGTGAGAGGGGACCAGCCCCAGGTGGGCTGGTGCGCCCCCCCACCAGGGCCCAAGGCAAAGAGAGAAGGGAAAAGGGGGAAACCCTTGGCTCAGATGGGCCTAAGGCCCACCTAGTGGTGCGCCCCCCTTCTCTCCCCCCTTGGCCGCCCCCTAGATGGGATCTAGGGCTGGCCGCCACCCCTAGGGATGGAAACCTATGTGGGGGCACAGCCCCTCCCTTTCCCCTATATATAGTGGGGTTTTGGGCTGCCATACACATGAGAACATCTCCTTCTTGGCGTAGCCCTACCCCTCTCCCTCCTCATCTCTTGCAGTGCTTGGCGAAGCCCTGCTGGAGTACCGCGCTCCTCCACCACCACCACGCCGTCGTGCAGCTGCTGGATGGAGTCTTCCCCAACCTCTCCTTCTCCCCTTGATGGATCAAGGCGTAGGAGACGTCACCGGGTTGTACGTGTGTTGAACGCGGAGGTGCCGTCCGTTCGGCACTAGGATCATCGGTGATTTGGATCATGACGAGTACGACTCCATCAACCCCGTTCACTTGAATGCTTCCGCTTAGTGATCTGCAAGGGTATGTAGATGCACTCTCCTTCCCCTCGTTGCTAGATTACTCCATAGATTGATCTTGGTGATGCGTAGAAAATTTTGAATTTCTGCTACGATCCCCAGCAGTGGCATCATGAGCTAGGTCTATGCGTAGTTTCTATGCACGAGTAGAACACAAAGCAGTTGTGGGCGTCGATATTGTCAATTTACTTGCCGTTACTAGTCTTATCTTGATTCGGCGGCATTGTGGGATGAAGCGGCCTGGACCGACCTTACACGTACGCTTACGTGAGATTGGTTCCACCGACTGACATGCACTAGTTGCATAAGGTGGCTAGCAGGTGTCTGTCTCTCCCACTTTAGTCGGATCGGATTCGATGAAAAGGGTCCTTATGAAGGGTAAATAGAAATTGACATATCACGTTGTGGTTTTCCCGTAGGTAAGAAACGTTCTTGCTAGAAACCTGTAGCAGCCACGTAAAAACTTGCAACAACAATTAGAGGACGTCTAACTTGTTTTTGCAGCATATGCCTTGTGATATGATATGGCCAAAAGGATGTGATGAATGATATATGTGATGTATGAGATTGATCATGTTCTTGTAATAGGAATCACGACTTGCATGTCAATGAGTATGACAACCGACAGGAGCCATAGGAGTTGTCTTAATTTATTTATGACCTGCGTGTCAACATAAACGTCATGTAATTACTTTACTTTATTGCTAAAGCGTTAGCCATAGTAGTAGAAGTAATAGATGACGAGACAACTTCAAGAAGACATGATGATGGAGATCATGGTGTCATGCCGGTGACAATGATGATCATGGAGCCCCGAAGATGGAGATCAAAAGGAGCAAAATGATATTGGCCATATCATGTCACTATTTGATTGCGTGTGATGTTTATCATGTTTTACATCTTATTTGCTTAGAACGACGGTAGCTTAAATAAGATGATCCCTCTCTAAAATTTCAAGGAAAGTGTTCCCCCTAACTGTGCACCGTTGCGAAGGTTCGTCGTTTCGAAGAACCACGTGATTATCGGGTGTGATAGATTCTAACGTTCGAATACAACGGGTGTTGACGAGCCTAGCATGTACAGACATGGCCTCAGAACACATGTGAAACACTTAGGTTGACTTGACGAGCCTAGAATGTACATACATGGCCTCGGAACACGGAAGACCGAAAGGTCGAGCACGAGTCGTATAGAAGATACGATCAACATGAAGATGTTCACCGATGTTGACTAGTCCGTCTCACGTGATGATCGGACACGGCCTAGTTGACTCGGATCATGTTTCAATTAGATGACTAGAGGGATGTCTATCTGAGTGGGAGTTCATTAAATAATTTGATTAGATGAACTTAATTATCATGAACATAGTCAAAATTGTCTTCGCAAATATGTTGTAGATAAATAGCTCACGTTGTAGCTCCCTGTTTTAATACATTCCTAGAGAAAGATTAAGTTGAAAGATATTGTAAGAAATGATGCGGACTAGGTCCGTAGTCCGAGGAGTGTCCTCACTGCTACACAGAAGGCATACGTCTTTGATTCACCGCTCGATGTGCAAACCCCTACAATGTCATCTGTGGATGTTGTGAACACCTGACAGACACATCCTGATGACTACTTGATAGTTTAGTGCACCATACTTTACGACTTAGAATCGGGATTCCAATGACGTTTTGAATGCCATAAGAACATATGAGATGTTCCAAGAGCTGAAATTGGGATTTCAGGCTCATGCCCGTGTTGCGAGGTGTGAGACCTCTGACAAGTTCTTTTGCCAACAAGATGGAGGAGAATAGCTCAGCTAGTGAGCATGTGCTCAGAATGTCTGGGTACTACAATCACTTAAATCAAGTGGGAGTTAAACTTCCAGATAAGATAGTGATTGATAGAGTTCTCTAGCCACTCTCACTAAGCTACTAGATCTTCGTGATGAACTATGACATGCAAGGGATGGATTTCATCCCGGATCTGTTCGCGGTGCTTAAGACCGCAAAAGGTAGAAATCAAGAAGGAGCATCAAGTGTTGATGGTTTAACAAGACCACTGGTTTCAAAAAGGGCAAGGGCTAGAAGGGAAACTTCATGGATGGCAAACCAGTTACCGCTCCAGTGAAGGAACCCAAGGTTGAACCCAAACCCGAGACTAAGTGCTTCTATTGTAAGGGGAACGATCACTGGTAGCGGAATTACCCTGAATGCATGGTAGATAAGAAGGTTGGCAACTTCAACAAAATTTATACGTGTTATTAATGTGTACCTCACTAGTACTCCTAGTAGCACCTAGGTATTGGATACCGGTTCGGTTGCTATTATTGGTGACTTGAAGCAAAAGCTTCGGACTAAACGGAGACTGGCTAAGGGCGAGGTGATGATGTGTGTTGGAAGTGTTTCCAAAGTTGATGAGATCACCATCGCACGCTCCATCTTCCTTCGGGATTAGTATTGAACCTAGATAAATGTTATCAGGTGTCTACGTTGAGCATGAATATGATTAGATCATGTTCATTGCAATACGGTTATTCATTTAAGTTAGAGAATAATGGTTATTCTGTTTACATGAATAATACCTTTCATGGTCATGCACCCTATGTGAATGGTTCATTGAATCTCGGTCGTGGCAATACACATGTTCACGCCAAAAGATGTGGTGTTAATAATGATAGTACCACTTTCTTGTGGCACTGCCGCTTAGGTCATATTGGCGTAAGATGCATGAAGAAACTCCATGTCGATGGATGTTTGGAGTCACTTGATTTTGAATCGCTTGACACATGCGAGCCATGCCTCATGGGCAGAATGACTAAGGCCCTGTTTTCAGGTACAATGAAACGGGAAAGTGACTTGTTGGAAATCATACATACTGATGCGTGTGATCCAATGAGAATTGAAGCGTGCGGTGGATATCGCTATTTTCTCATCTTCACTGACGATTTGAGTAGATTTACATAATGAAGCACAAGTCTGAAACGTTTGAAAAGTTCAAGCGATTTTAGAGTGAAGTTAAGAATCATCATAACAATAAGATCATGTTCCTACGATCTGATCAAAAGGGGATTTTCTGAGTTATGAGTTTGGCAATCACTTAAGACATTGTGGAATTGTTTCACAGTTGAAGCCACCTGGAACACCACAAGGACATCGTAATCGAACCCTATGAGATATGGTGCAATCTATAATGTCTCTTACCAATCTACCGTTTTCATTTTGAGGTTATGCATTAGAGACAGCTCCATTCACTTTATATAGGACACCATCTAAGTCCGTTGAGACGACGTCGTATGAACATTGGTATGGCAAGAAACCAAAGTTGTCGTTTCTTAATGTTTGGGGCTGCGATGCTTAAGGCTTCAGCCGGAGAAGCTCGAACCCAAAGCGGACAAACACATCTTCATAGGATACCCAAAGGTGACAGTTGGGTATACCTTCTATCTCAGATCCGAGCGCAAATTGTTTGTCGCTAAGAACGGGTCCTTTCTCGAGAAGGAGTTTCTCTCGAAAGCTGAGTGGGAGGAAGATAGAACTTGATGAGGTTGTCGAACCTTTACTTCAACCAGAGAGTGATGCAACACAGAAAGATGTTTTCTGTGGCGCCTGTGTCTGTTGAAGAGGAAGTTAATGATACTGATCATGAAGCTTCGGATCAAGTTGCTATCGAACCTCGTAGGTCGACAAGGATATGTACTACTCCTGAATGGTATGGTAATCCTGTCTTAGATATCATGTTGTTAGACAACAATGAACCTACAAGCTATCAGGAAGCGATGGTGGGCCTGTATTCTGACAGATGGTTAGAAGCCATGAAATCCGAGATAGGATCCATGTATCAGAACAAAGTATGGACTTTGGTGGACTTGCCCGATGATCGGGAAGCCATTGAGATAAATGGATCTTTAAGAAGAAGACGGACGTGGGCGGTAATGTTACCGTCTATGAAGCTCGACTTGTGGGAAAGAGTCTTTTCACAAGTTCAAGAAGTTGACTATGATGAGAATTTCTCACTCGTAGCGATGCTTAAGTTTGTCGGAATCATGTTAGCATTAGCTGTATTTTCCAATTATGAAATCTGACAGCTGGATGTCAAAACAAGTTTTGTTACCAGTTTTCATAAGAAAAAGTTGTATGTGATACAATAAAAGGTTTTGTCGATCCTAAGGATGCTAAAAGGCATGCTGGCTCCAGCAATCCTTCTATGGACTAGAGCAAGCATCTCGGAGTCGGTATATATGCTTTGATGGAGTGATCAAAGCTTTTAGGTTTATACAATGTTTGATAGAAACTTGTATTTGCAAGAAAGTGAGTGTGAGCACTACAACATTTCTGATAAGTATATGTGGACGACATATTGTTGATTCAAAATGATGTAGAATTTCTGGAAAGCATAAACGGTTGTTTGAAGAATGATTTTCAAAGGAAGACCTGGATAAAGCTGCTTACAAATTGGGCATCAAGATCTATAGAGATAGATCAAAATGCCTGATGATACTTTCAAAGAACGCACACCTTGACATGTTTTTGAAGGAGTTCAAAATAGATCAGTCAAAGAAGGGGTTCTTACCTGAGTTGTAAGGTGTGAAGTTGAGTAAGACTCAAAGATTAACCACGGCAGAAGAAAGAGGAAGGACAAAAGGTCGTCCCCTATGCTTTTGTCATAGGCTCTATACAGTATGCCATGCTGAGTACCGCACCTGATGTGTGCCTTGCCACATGTCTGGCAAGAGGGTACAAAGGTGATCTAGGAGTAGATCACCAGATAACGGTCAAAAATTATCCTTAGAGGAATAAGGAAATGTTTCTCGGTTATGGAGGTGATAAAGAGTTCGACGTAAAGAGTTACGTCGATGCAAGCTTAACACCTATACGGATAGCTCTGAGTAGAGATACCGGATATGTCTAATGGAGCAACTATTCGGAATAGCTCCAAGTGGAACGTGGTAGCAGCATCTACGATATGACATAAAGTTTGGCGAAATACATAGGGATCTGAATATGGCCAGACCCGTTGACTACAACCTCTCTCACAAGCATAACATGATCAAACCCAGAACTCTTTGAGTGTTTATCACATACTGATGTGAACTAGATCACTGAGTCTAGTAGACTCTTGGATGTTGGTCACATGGCGATGTGACCTGTGAGTGTTGATCACATGGCGATGTGAACTAGATTATTGACTCTAGTGCAAGTGGGAGACTGTTGGAAATATGCCCTAGAGGCAATGATAAATTGGTTATTATTATATTTCCTTGTTCATGATAATCGTTTATTATCCATGCTAGAATTGTATTGATAGGAAACTCAGATACATGTGTGGATACATAGACAACACCATGTCCCTAGTAAGCCTCTCGTTGACTAGCTCGTTGATCAATAGATGGTTACGGTTTCTTGACCATGGACATTGGATGTCGTTGATAACGAGATCACATCATTAGGAGAATGATGTGATGGACAAGACCCAATCCTAAGCCTGGCACAAAGATCGCGTAGTTCGTATGCTAAAGCTTTTCTAATGTCAAGTATCATTTCCTTAGACCATGAGATTGTGCAACTACCGGATACCGTAGGAGTGCTTTGGGTGTGCCAAACGTCACAACGTAACTGGGTGGCTATAAAGGTACACTACAGGTATCTCCGAAAGTGTTTGTTGGGTTGGCACGAATCGAGACTGGGATTTGTCACTCCGTGTAAACGGAGAGGTATCTCTGGGCCCACTCGGTAGGACATCATCATAATGTGCACAATGTGATCAAGGAGTTGATCATGGGATGATGTGTTACGGAATGAGTAAAAGAGACTTGCCGGTAACGAGATTGAACAAGGTATCGGGATACCGACGATTGAATCTCGGGAAAGTATCGTACCGATAGACAAAGGGAATTGTATACGAGATTGATTGAATCCTTGACATCGTGGTTCATCTGATGAGATCATCGTGGAATATGTGGGGGCCAAAATGGGTATCCAGATCCCGCTGTTGGATATTGACCAGAGAGTTGTCTCGGCCATGTCTGCATGACTCCCGAACCCGTAGGGTCTACACACTTATGGTTCGATGACGCTAGGGTTATAGGGAATAGATATACGTGGTTACCGAATGTTGTTCTGAGTCCCGGATGAGATCCCGGACATCACGAGGAGTTTCGGAATGGTCCAGAGGTAAAGATTTATATATGGGAAGTCCTGTTTTGGTCACCGGAAAAGTTTTGGGTGCTATTGGTAACGTACCAGGACCACCGGGAGGGTCCCGGGGGTCCACCAGGTGGGGCGACCTGCCCTAGAGGGCTGCGTGGGCCAAGTGTGAGAGGGGACCAGCCCCAGGTGGGCTGGTGCGCCCCCCCCCCCACCAGGTCCCAAGGCAAAGAGAGAAGGGAAAAGGGGGAAACCCTAGGCTCAGATGGGCCTAAGGCCCACCTAGTGGTGCGCCCCTCCTCTCTCCCCCCTTGGCCGCCCCCTAGATGCGATCTAGGGCTAGCCGCCACCCCTAGGGATGGAAACCTAGGTGGGGGCGCAGCCCCTCCCTTTCCCCTATATATAGTGGGGTTTTGGGCTGCCATGCACACGAGAACATCTCCTTCTTGGCGCAGTCGTACCCCTCTCCCTCCTCGTCTCTTGTGGTGCTTGGCGAAGCCCTACTGGAGTACCGCGCTCCTCCACCACCACCACGCCATCGTGGTGCTACTGGACGGAGTCTTCCCCAACCTCTCCTTCTCCCCTTGCTGGATCAAGGCGTAGGAGACGTCACCGGGCTGTACGTGTGTTGAACGCGCAGGTGCCATCCGTTCGGCACTAGGATCATCAGTGATTTGGTTCACGACGAGTACGACTCCATCAACCCCGTTCACTTGAACGCTTCCGCTTAGCAATCTACAAGGGTATGTAGATGCACTCTCCTTCCCCTCGTTGCTAGATTACTCCATAGATTGATCTTGGTGATGCGTAGAAAATTTTGAGTTTCTGCTACGATCCCCAATAGGGATATATGTGAAACATGTTCCATTACTTCGTGACAATGGAAGTGCTATCAAGATTGCTCACAATCCCATGCAACACTCTCAAACTAAGCATATTGAAGTTCGTCATCATTTCATTCGAGATCAAGTTGCTAAGGGTGACATAAACCTTAAGCATGTTCGCACCAATAAGCAATTAGCGGATATATTCACTAAACCACTTGATGAGAAAGTGTTTTGCAGGTTAAGAGGTGAATTGAACATCATTGATGCTTCAAACTTGGAGTAGGAACTCCATTGGATACATGCAAGACTTGAGCTTACGACTAATCACTTGATATTTCTCCTATGATGATTATCTTATGTCCTGAAAATTTGCATCTTGCATGTTATCTAACCCTTGTAGGTACTTGGATGAATCTAACTCTATGAGATTGCAACTCACTCACATCTTGAGCAATCTCTACATCACCAAGTCTCTACACAATGGTGGTTGATGACAAGGAAGAACGAACCTTTCAAACATATCCTTTGACAAATTCTATGTGGAGTTTCATGATTGTCATGTTGGATACACAAGTGATCTTCCTTGCGAAAACTAACCCATGTAGGTAGATGAACTCAAAATCCAAAGGGTGCTCCCAACTCTTGATGGGCTACATCAACCTTGAGCAACCCACACAAGTTCAACTACATGATCAAGATCAACACCGCCACCCAAGGTATGTTATTCCATCTTAGAGTAGCTTTACTCCAAGTCATGAGTCAAAGCAACTCGACAAGATGTGAATACATCAAGATACTTAAACGAAAAATGGTAACCCCATTTTGAGCTTAAACGTTGAGTACGACCTATGATCAAGTGATCTCACTTGACTCCTAAGTCAATATACTCTAACATAGGTGACTTTGTCACCGCCCAACTCTAGATGAAGTTCTCTTGTGTTCTTTTCTATGTTCTTGCATTTGTCTCATGCATATTTGTTTCCCCTTTAAAAAAACTTCATCTAGATCTTTTAGTTTCTTTTCTTTGCTTTTTGTTCTGCATTTTCTGCATCCAATTCATTACAAATCTTTGTGAGATCTTATTTGTCCAGTGAGCTGAGGTGACAAGTGTTTTTCTCTGTGATGAACTCGGTTCCACCGGTTTCATGTCTCCGTTCTAGACGAAGATTTTCGGAGCAACCGAAGAATACAACTCGGTGACACCGATTTCACTACAGGAAAAACATTTTGCCATTTATTCCCGCTTTATTCTTGATCCAGCTCCACTCAGTGAATCTTGTCCTCTGCAAGCATCACATTTACCTTAATGCTTTGTACTATGATTCAAGGACTGAACCCATTCACAACAAATTCCAGAAGACCCTTCTTGGAAATTGATGTCAAAGGGGGAGAGAGAGATCACATCAAAGCTTAATCATATCTCTAGGGGGAGGGACACTAGTAGGAAAAGGGTCAAATGTGCGACACATTAGTCCCGGTTTGTAACAGAACCGACACTAATGTGTCCATTAGTGCCGGTTCCAACGGCTAGGCAGGAGGATCCCTTTATTACCGGTTCGTGGCGAACCTTTAGCACCTGTTCGTGCCACAAACCAGTACTAATGAGAGTGGTGGCAGGATGTTGTCAGAGTGGGGCCCCTCCAGCACCTTTACAACCGGTTCGTGCCACGAACCGGTACCAAAGGTCGTCCTATATAAACCCTTCGTCCACCAGCACTCTGTTCTTCCCCCTTTCCCCTTTCCCTCTCCTTTGTTCTTCCCTTCTTCCTCTTGAGTTCATCACAAAATTTGCCCAAATTTGTCAAGATTTGCAGGCCCCATCCATTCAAATGATCACAAAGGTTAGCAACTTTGTCCTTTCATCTCTCATTGCTAGATTAGCTCTTGCACTGGTTTATATAGTGATTAATTGTGGGTTTTAGTAATTTGGGAGGAATTATTTGTGGTAGTATTTGATTTATATGAAAATTGAGATCAAAATAACACTTAGTTATGTGTAGGTGTGCTCTACTTAGTGCCTTCTAAATCTCCGTCGTAACCACCATCGATCGCCCGCACCATCCCGTCGCCGGCACCACCTTGTGGTGAGACTCTTGTTCATGAAATTTTATATAAAAAATTGATGTTTGTATGATTTGGATATATAGTTACTTGTATAATTATCTTACGCGTACGTTGTTTGTTATACATAGTGCCATGGTTTTGATATCCGTCCCCTTCGGACCTCGCCCTTGTTATGATTCGGATGTGGTATATTCTCTTTGAAAACTATTTGTTGCATTTCGTGTTTATGACAAATTATGCCCATCAAGCTGACATAAATATTTGTATGTAGGAGTTAGTTGAACCAGAAATTCCAACCGATCCTATTGTCGAGAGGTTAAATTTAGTTGAAAGAGAAAACGATGATTTGAAAGAAAAATTGAAAAGAATTGAGGGGGAGAAGATGGAATTGGACTTGCATGTTGCCGATGTCGTCGATGATCACAAGATTAAGATGGAGAAAATGCGCTTGAAGATTAGAAAGATTAGAAAATATGCCATTCATGGTGAGGCTTGGTATCATTATGCTGTTGGATCAATTGTTACCTTAGTTGCAATCTTGATCGCATTTGTTGTTGCATTTAAATTCTTTAGCTAGAGAGTTATTTGTTTGTTGCATTTAAGTGTTGTATGAACTTTATGTATGAACTTTATGTATTGTATTAATTTGGTGTTTTCGGTGGTGTGTATTGAAGATGAGCCGGCAATGGATGTACGATGACGGATGCTCTCCCGAGTTCAATAATGGCGTGCATACTTTTCTGCTTGCGGCTGAGGCAAACAAGTGGGCGGATGGTTTTATGCCTTGTCTATGTGCTGGCTGTAAGAATGGTCACAATTACTCTACGTTAAGAACCATTCACGTCCACCTGTTTGAGTCCGGTTTCATGCCCCACTATAATGTTTGGACCAAGCATGGAGAAAGAGGGGTTATGATGGAAGACAATGAAGAAGAAGAGGACGATGACAGCTATCCTGGCCATGGGTTCCCTGAATAGGATGATACAACAATGAGGGAAGAAGCTGAGCTAGTAATGCGGGAAGAAGCTGAGCCGGCAATGCGGGAAGAAGCTGAAGAAGAGGCATTGGATGAGCCCGTTGACGATCTAGGTCGGGCCATTGCCGATGCAAAGAGAAACTGCGCAAGTGATTTGGAGAAGAAGAAGTTCCAGCGCATGTTAGAGGATCACAAAAAATTGTTGTACCCGAATTGCGTAGGTGACAAGAAAAAGTTGGGCACCACACTGGAATTGCTACAGTGGAAGGCAGAGAATGGTGTATCTGACAAGGGATTTGGAAAGTTGCTGGTAATGATAAAGAATATGCTTCCAAAGGACAATGAATTGCCCGAGAGTACGTACGAAGCAAAGAAGGCTGTCTGCCCTCTAGGGTTAGAGGTGCAGAAGATACATGCATGCCCTATTGATTGCATCCTCTACCGTGGTGAGTACGAGGATTTGAATGCTTGCCCAGTATGGGGTGCATTGCACTATAAGATCAGCCGCGATGACCCTGGTGATGTCGAGGGCGAGCGCCCCAGGAAGAAGATTCCTACCAAGGTGATGTGGTATCACTAGTAGAAAAAGGGTCAAATATGAAGCACATTAGTGCCGGTTTGAATTTGAGCCGGCACTAATGTGACCATTAGTGCCGGTTCCAATGCCTAGGCGGGCGGGCATCATTAGTACCGGTTCGTGGGTAACCTTTAGTACCGGTTCATGCCACGAACCGGTACTAATGAGGCTGTGTCAGGCTATGGTCAGTCTGGGGCCCCCATGAAGACCTTTAGTACCGGTTCATGCCATGAACCGGTACTAGAGTTTCTTTGTAAGCTGATTTTTAGTCCCACCTCACCAAGAGAGAGGCAGTATGAGCGGTTTATAAGCCGTGAGTGCACAGACAATGACGAAGAATTGCAATGCTCACCTACATGTTGATTAGCTTCAAGCCTTGCGGAATAGCATAGATTGACTGAGCTATGTGCAGTGCAGTCTACACTATTCCGAATGGCTTGAAGCAAATTAACCAGCATTGCACCTCTTTTTTATTTTTAGTAACTTATTTGAACTCCGGACTTCTTTTGTGTTCAGTATGCAGCATTCAAAGCGACGACATCAATTTCCAACATGTTCTGACATCATTTGTTGTTTTTCGGTCATTTACCTAATTGTTTAGAGAGCTAAATGACCGTGAAATTGAAAATCACTACAAAATGAATCCTGAAAATGTTGAAACTTGCCATGGTATCATCATATCACCCGCATAGCATGCGTGAAAGAGTAGAGAGGGTCACGGCAAAAACTGGACGCACTTCGTGTACAAACTGGACATACTCTTTCGGAGTATCAGGGTTTCGGACGAGAACTCATCTGTTACACGGCCACTTCAATGTTTTTTAAACTTATTTGAACTCCGGACTTCTTTTGTGTTCAGTATGCAGCATTCAAAGCGACGTCATCAATTTCCAACATGTTCTGACATCATTTGTTGTTTTTCGGTCTTTTACCTAATTGTTCAGTATGCAGCATTCAATTTCCAGAAGAAAATAAATAGAAGAAAAGAAATAATGCAGAAAATAAAAAAACTATACAAAAAAATTACTCAAAAATAAATAGAAGAAAATAAATAATGCAGAAAAGAAAAAACTATATAAAAAACTACTCAAAAATAAATTCAATTTCCAGAAGAAAATAAATAGAAGAAAAGAAATAATGCAGAAAATAAAAAAACTATACAAAAAAATTACTCAAAAATAAATAGAAGAAAATAAAGAATGCAGAAAATAAAAAACTATATAAAAAACTACTCAAAAATAAATAGAAGAAAATAAATAATGCAGAAAAGAAAAAACTATATAAAAAATTTGTTGGCGCGCTGCCCAGTGGGCCTGCCAGACCTAGGGTGTGCAAATGCAGGCCCAGCGGGCTCACAAGGCAGCGCGCCCTAATTAATTAGGCCCAGAAGCCTGCTATATAGAAGAGTTCGAAGAGGTAGTCGCGGCAGGGTTTATAAACAAGTGCGGCTGCACTTCGCCCGGCGAGGTGGGACTAAACTTTGGGGTGGCAGCGCGAGGCCTTTAGTACCGGTTGGTGGCTCCAACCGGTACTAAAGACCACCCTTTAGTACCGGTTGGAACCACCAACCGGTACTAAAGGCCTGCTCTTCCCGCCTCTTGGCCTAGCCAAAATTGGCCTTTAGTACCAGTTGGTGGCTCCAACCGGTACTAAAGGGCTCTCCTATATATACAACACTTACGAAAATTCAGTTAGATCTCCCCACTTCTTTCGTCTCCAACCTCTCGCGCGCCGCTCGAACCCGTCCTCGCCGCCCGTCGCCCGTCGTCATCGCCGTCTCGCACCGCCGCCCCGAACGCCGCGCGCCGCCGTCCGTCGTCGTCCCTCCGCGGTCCCGTACGTCTCTCGCTCTCGCGTATACCCGCCGCGCCGCCGTCCGTCGTCGTCGCACCCGGCCCGTACGGCGGCGCCCCCGCCCGTACGTACGCCGCCGCCCCCGAACCGTACGCCGGCGCCCCCGCTCGTACGTACGGGGCGGCGGCGTACGGGGCCGCACACATACACACATACACAGACATATATACGTACACACTACACACACACATACACACACATACACACACACACATTTTTTTACTTATTTTTTTAGAAAAGTTAATTAGATGATCAAATGTTTGATTAATGTCGAATGTTAGACGAATTAGCTAGATAGAAAATTGTCGAACTATAAAGATTTGAACTAGTTGAATAATTAATATAACTAGTTTATTTTTAGTAAGAAAATTATCGAACTAGTTTATTTAGGTATATGAGATTTGAACTAGTTCAATAATTAATATAACTAGTTTATTTTTAGTAAGAAAATTGTCGAACTAGTTTTTTTAGGTATATGAGATTTGAACTAGTTCAATAATTAATATAACTAGTTTATTTAGGTATATGAGATTTGAACTAGTTCAATAATTAATATAAATAGTTTATTTTTAGTAAGAAAATTTAGGTATCTGAGATTTGATGATCTAATTAAAATATTA
Source organism: Triticum dicoccoides (assembly GCF_002162155.2). Classification (NCBI taxonomy): domain Eukaryota; kingdom Viridiplantae; phylum Streptophyta; class Magnoliopsida; order Poales; family Poaceae; genus Triticum; species Triticum dicoccoides. Next base: position 666,691,832 of record NC_041388.1, on the reverse strand, counting down.
TTTCTTAATGAGTTTTTTTGTTTATTTAATTTTTTATATATTTTGATTTTATATAAATGTTAGATTATTGTCGAATGTTAGATGAATTAGATAGAAAAGTTAAATATATAGTAATGTCAATTGTTAGAGATGAATATAGTTAGATATATTAATGTCAAATGTTAGATGAATATATATTTGGCTAGATATTAATTAATGTTAGATAGTAATAGGTGTTTAATGTTTCACCTATATGAACATAGGAAATGTCATCTGACGACGAAAAAGATTTCATTATGTGCGAACACTGTGAAGACCAGCGCGGCCTGTGCGACAGAAATTTCCTTGTTGATGGTAGGCGCTTCAGCATCAAGCTGGATGAGACATTCGAAATTGATACAGTAAGTCACTTTGTCAATTATTATTTGAATGCAAAACTTATGCTTCATTTGCTTCAACTTATAAATTTAAATTTTCACTATTCTACTAGCGCATCCCCTGCCATGCAAGAATTTTTGTCTTGGATAAGATAGGTTTTAGTGCTATAGATGATATGGAGGTAAAGAGAGTTTACTTGAAGACGGAGCATGGGTATACTTTCAACGTCAAATTATATAATGGAGACACATACACCCATTTTGAATGCAAAACTTGGCAAGCACTATGCAAGGCTTATGCATTTGAGCCTGGTATGGTTGTCACCTTTGATATTCGTCCGGAAGATGATATTGAAGGTAATATAGACATTTGGGTCGATGTGCAAATGCCTCCAGTTCTACCATTATGTGAGTTTTTCTCAACCATGCATGCATATGTTTATGTCTTTGATACAGTTTATTCAAAAATAGTTGACAACTAATTTGTATTGTCAGCTTATTTCGGTTCAAGCAAACATGTCCGGCGCTTGGTAGACAGGACCTACTACTGCCCCGGGGCTCAACTAAACTGCGAGGAGATAAGTCATTATGTTTCGTGGCTTGAGGATCTTAATACTGTCAAGACAAATTTTTTCCTGAACTTAGAAATGTTAGTACTCAAAACATGCGACCAATGGTGATCGTATTGAACTACGGTCACATCTATAATCGAAAGATGGTAAGATCTTAACTATTTGTCCTTAATTAGTGGATATTTTGCATACATTATTTTTGAAGCTAAACTTTCATTGTTTAGTATATTAATTACTATACGATGTTCTTCAACAGGGACTTCCGATGATAGTTGTGCCTCAGTGGATCGAGACTAAAGGTGACATGTCAATGGTTAGCTTACGGCCAAGATATCCTACATTGCACATGAGTGCATTCAGGATTTCTGAAAGCGAAGAATGCTTAATAGTGAAAGATTGGAGCAAAATTGTTAACGATCACAGAGAAGTACTAGGGGGCAGCAAGGAGAAGCGCAACCCAAGATTAGGAGAAAGATTCATCTGCATGCTCCAGTATGATGAATCAGGAGAGCTATACATGTTCTATGCTATTCTACCTGAGAGGGAGCAACACTAGTTCATTCTCTTAATTAGTGTCTCATGTCCCTATCCTGAACTTCGATGTTGGTGATGATTATGTTGAACTCGATGATATCTTTGCTTCTGTTACAAAGTGAATGTTTCCTCTTTAAGCTAGCTAGTGTTGGTGATGATTAGATAGCTAGCGGTAATGACTATGATGATTAAATTGTGGTAATTAGACGAGTATGATGATTTTTAGCTAGCTAGAGTTTATTTATTTATTAATATGCGATGATGATGATGATGACGACTACAACTCATTATAACATAAAACAATCCTAAATTAAATTGATAACACAAATTTAATTGAAAAATACAAAATAAAACAAAAACCCACAAACATTTAGTACGGTTGGTGTTAGCAACCGGTACTAAAGGGCTCCCGGCCCCCGGAGCTGGCTCGTGCCACGTGGTTTCCCTTTAGCACCGGTTCGTGCTGAACCGGTACTAAAGGGGGGGCCTTTAGTTCCCACACTTTAGTGCCAGTTATGGAACCGGCACTAAAGGGCCTTATGAACCGGTGCTATTGCCCGGTTCTGCACTAGTGTATGCTCCTATAATACCATGGTTGAAACATTTGTTCCAAAACAAAGAGCATGCCAAGGCGATGCGATGGCACAGAGAAGACCGTAAGAAAGACGGAAAGTTGAGAGTACCCGCTGACGGGTCGTAGTGGAGAAAAATCGAAAGAAAGTACGGGAAGGAGTTTGCAGATGACGCAAGGAACGTATGGTTTGGTCTAAGCGCAGATGGCATTAATCCTTTTGGGGAGCAGAGCAGCAACCATAGCACCTGGCCTGTGACTCTATGTTTGTATAAGCTTCCTCCTTGGTTGTGCATGAAGCGGAAGTTCATTATGATGCCAGTGCTCATCCAAGGCCCTAAGCAACCCGGCAACGACATTGATGTGTACCTAAGGCCATTAGTTGAAGAACTCTTACAACTGTGGAATGGAACAGGTGTACGTGCGTGGGATGAGCACATGGGGGAAGAATTTGACCTAAAGGTGTTGCTCTTCATGACCATCAATGATTGGCCTGCTCCAGTAACCTTTCAGGACAGACAAACAAGGGATACCGCGCATGCACACACTGTTTGGACGATACTGACAGTATATATTTGGCTAATTGTAAGAAGAATGTGTACCTGGGACATCATCGATTTCTTCCGAGCAGGCATCCCGTAAGAAAGAAAGGCAAGCATTTCAAAGGTGAGGCGGATCACCCGACGAAGCCTCACCACCGTACTGGTGCTGATGTACATGATATGGTCAAGAATTTGAAGGTGGTCTTTGGAAAGGGTCCCGGTGGACAACCTGTTCCGAATGACGCTGACGGACGTGCACCCATGTGGAAGAAGGAATCTATATTTTGGGACCTGCCCTATTGGAAAGACCTAGAGGTCCGCTCCACAATCGACGTGATGCACGTGATGAAGAATCTTTGTGTGACCCTGCTTGGCTTCTTAGGCGTGTATGGGAAGACAAAAGATACACCTGAGGCATGAGATGACCAGCAACGTATGCACGGAAAAGACGGCATACATCAGGTCATGCAAGCTATGCTCTTACCAAAGAAGAGAAGGAAATCTTCTTTGAATGCCTGCTCAGTATTAAGGTACCATCTGGCTTCTCGTCGAATATAAAGGGAATAATAAACATGGCAGAGAAAAAGTCCCAGAACCTAAAGTCTCAAGACTGCCACATGATTATGACGCAACTGCTTCCGGTTGCATTGAGGGGGCTTCTACCGGAAAACGTTCGATTAGCCATTGTGAAGCTATGTGCATTCCTCAATGCAATCTCTCAGAAGGTAATCGATCCAGAAATCATACCAAGGTTAGAGAATGATTTGGTGCAATGTCTTGTCAGTTTCGAGTTGGTGTTCCTGCCATCCTTCTTCAACATCATGATGCACATCCTAGTTCACCTATGCGAAGAAATTAACGTTTTGGGTCCTGTATTTCTACACAATATGTTCCCCTTTGAGAGGTTCATGGGAGTCTTAAAGAAATATGTTCACAACCGTGCTAGGCCAGAAGGAAGCATCTCCAAGGGCCATGAAAATGAGGAGGTCATTGAGATTTGTATTGACTTTATTACTGACCTTAAGCCGATTGGTGTTCCTGAATCGCGGCATTAGGGCAGACTGGATGTAAAAGGCACGCTAGGAGGGGAACAAATAATATGTATGGACGTACATTCTCTCACTGAAGCACACTACACGGTTTTACAGAATTCCGCCTTGGTGGCTCCGCATATGGATGAACACAAGAATTTGCTACGCTCCAAACACCCGAAGCGGTCTGATGAGTGGATTACACATGAACAAACCAGGAGTTTCGCCAGCTGGTTGCAGACACATACCATGCATGACGCCTCTATTGAAGATGACATGTACTTGCTGTCCCAGTTACCATCTTCGAATATAATGAGTTTCAAAGGGTACGAGATATATGGTAATACATTTTACACGATCGCCCAAGATAAGAAGAGCACCAACCAAAACAGTGGTGTCCGCTTTGATGCAGAAACCAAGATGGGAAAGGAAACATATTATGGTTATATATATAAAGGACATAAGGGAACTTGACTATCGACGTGGTTTGAAGGTCCCTTTGTTTCGGTGCAAATGGGTCAATATGACACGAGACGGGGTAACGGAAGACCCGTAGTACGATGACAATAGTGGATCTCAACAATCTTGCATATGCAGACGAACCATTCATCCTAGCCAATGATGTGGCACAGGTTTTCTATGTGAAGGACATGTCTACCAAGCCGAGAAAAAGAAAAGATAAGGAAGTGAATGCATCGTACGATGAGCCAAGCGGCACATAGTTCTTTCTGGGAAGAGAAACATCCTGGGAGTGGATGACAAGACAGACATGTCAGGTGATTATGAAAAGTTTGATGAAATTGCTCCATTCAGAGTGAATATTGACCCGAGCATCCCATTAAATGATGACGATTTTCCATGGTAACGTCGCAAAGGGACACACACGAAGAAAAAGTTTCACACCCAAAGATCTGGGATGTGATCGGCTTCATTATCATCACTTTCTTCTGTGTTTCACACCCAGGAGGGAATATCTATAATAGTTAGGGTAGTTATGTGTTTTAGCATTTGAAACGCGAAGAAATTTTATGTGCAAACAAATTCTTTCATGCCTTTACTGATTTTTTCAGCTGAAAAGGCATTTCATTTTTTAAATAACCTAAGCATTACCAAATTGAATATAATGATAAAACACTAATATTAAACATAATAAAAAAGAATCACTGAAAAATGTATTTTTAAAGTTAAGTTATTCCCAAACTAGTGATTGACACAAATTTCAAATAATTGAAAATTTAAACTATTCAAATTTAAAAACTACCGGCACTAACTGGAAGTTTCTAAAAACTATCTCACAAAGAAACTCTAAATACAGCAAAAAAACAACTATAAATAAATAAAATAAATAAATAAAGCAGAAAAGAAAAAACTAAATGAAAGAAAGCCCACCTACCGGGCCACAGCGGCCTGCATACGACTAGAAACCCAACCTGTTGTTGGGCCAGGATGCAGGCCCGCAAGCCCAATAGGCCCCACAGGGCAGAGTAGTAGAGGTAGGCCCAGAAGGCCTGCTTTAGTGAGGAGCTCGAGACAGCAGCAGCGGCGGGGCTTATAAGCAGGTGCGAGCGCCCTTCGGCTAGCGAGGTGGGACTAAACTTCTGCGCCCCTCGCTTGGCAGCGCACCCCCTTTAGTATCGGGTCGTGGCATCAACCGGTACTAAAGGGGGGGCCTTTACTACCAGCTGGAGCCACCAACCGGTACTAACAGGCCTTTTAGTACCGGGTGGTGGCTCCAACCGGTACTAAAGGTGCCTTCTATATATACATCACTTCGAAAAATTTCATTCTCCTTCTGTTTCCCCATTGAAGCACCGCCCGCCCCGATCGATCGACGCCGTCGCCGCCCCGTCCCCGTCGCCGCCCCTGTCCCACACCGGCCCCGTCACGCGCCATTGCCGTCACCGCCCCCATCCCCGTCGCCGCCCCC
>NC_041388.1:666659280-666685789 GCF_002162155.2 Triticum dicoccoides | reverse complement strand
TGATGAACACACACACACACACACATTTCCTTAAGTTAATTAGTATATACGTATTTTGTATGTTTAATTAGTTTAGATTTTTTAGATTATTATTTTTTCACTAGTATATATGTATGAATGCACGTTATATGGATATAATTAGTGTTTAATTAGTATGGAATTCTTTTTATATATGGATGTATAGAAGTTGTTTTTTCTGTTTTTAGTGTTAGATGCTTAATTAGTATGAAATAGCATATAGAATTTTGACATATGCAATGATAGCATAATTAGTGTTACATTTGCATATAGTATTTGTTGTCGACGATGCCCGGCCCACATCCTCGTCGTCGACCCGCTCGCGACGACGTCCTGCTTCAGAGGGAGCCGGCCCTGGGAGGTGCTACCTTTAGGGGGGCGACGCTTGGTGAGGAACCTGGCCCCGGGTCCCGTCGTCGACCCTCATCTCCTTTGGTGGTGTTCGCGTGGGCCACTTTCGGTGCAGAGGGAGCCGGCCCCGCCGGAGGTGGTACGTTGCCGTGTCAGGGAGGAGGACGAGCACGTCCATCGCTACATGGCTGCTATGGATGTCAGGTTCTCCAATACCTGGCAGGTTCTTTGGGGAGATCACCCGAGCTATGATCCAGTGATGGTTCCTTCACTTTATTTGTCCACCGCCAAGATTACTCTCTAGTATTTGATCTTTATTAGCTAGCTAGCTAGTGATGTATTCAATATATAATATTCGAGATGATTTATTTCAGATTATATATATTATTTGAGACGATGTATTCGAGATTATATCTATTATTCGAGACGACGTATTCGAGATTATATTCGATGATGCTTATTATGTACTATGATTGATTCAGTTTTTCCTTATTAATTGATTGCATCCATGCATTGTAATTTGAATATATTTCTTTTGGATTAGTTAAATAAAACCTATGGCGGACAATACCGGCAGAGAGGGAGAAGAGGCCTTGTTCAATATCATACGCAATCCTCGCGGGCCAGATGATGATCAGAATGAAGAAGATTATGACGGCTCTGAATATCTAAACAACACCGAGGAGGGTGATACGATATTCGATCGCAACGACCGAATTGATGAAGTCATGAACTATGAACATGACGAAGAAAATGTTGATCTTGAAACAACAAAGACCGGCGAGGTATATTTATATAAGCAAGCATCTGGCGATCATCACATGTTTTAAATGACTTGAAGATATATATTAACGAATCAATCTTTCTTCTTTCAGCCATCCGGATCGGGCAAATCTTCACGCAGCAGGACAATATGAGGCCCGAACAAAAAGTTGAAGGAGGGCGTAAAGTACAATATCGAGGCCATCAAACCTAATGGCGAACCATTAGCGCCTAAGAATATTGCGGACAAGTTCATTCGTCAGTGCAGAGTTCTTGTGAAGGACCAACTCCCGATCTCCCTTCAAGAATGGAGAGAGCTAGCAAAGCCACGTCCAGATCTTACTTTTGTCGATGACAGACAAAAACTTCTGCTTCGGGAAACGCTCATGGAACATTTCACTCTACCAGATCATTTCACGGATGCAGATGTGGAGAAAGTCAAGGACGCTGCTCTTAGGAATATGGCGGTTGCATTCAACAACCACAAGAATCGTGTATGGGACCAGTACGTCAAGGGAGGAAAAAGACTCCAGTATTCAAGGGAACACTAGAGAAGCAAAGTGCTCATTGGGACGATTTCGTAAAATTCAAGGAATCGGAATTATGTAAGTAATGGTCGAGAATAAACAAGGCCAATGCCGCAAAAAAGGATAAGTTCCATAAGCTGGAGCCAGGTGGCTATGCGGTAGGAATGCCTAAGTGATAACTCTGAGAAAGAGTTGGAGGATGCAGGTGTCACTCCAGAAACATTGAGCTGGCCCCCCAGGTTCAGGACTTGGTTCTATGCGCATGGGGGGAGCTGGACCTAAAGACAGGCAAAGTTTCGAAGAAGGCATGTCTGGACGGAGCCGAAGATAAGCTACTTGTTGCAATAGAAGAGGCTCGATCGGGGGTGTTCGAGCCCAATAGAGAGAACGACGAGCTTACGCATGCCCTGGGAACTCCTGAACACCCGAGAAGAACACGAGGCAAGGGCGCTATTCCGTGGTATGAGGGGTTTTCGGACTGGAACACCGACTATAGAACCCGTGCGAGAAAGAAGATTGCAGAGGAGAAGAAGAGGAAGATGGAGGAGGAGCAGAGGAAGCTGGACTATGAACACCTTCAAGGCCTAGAATCAGCGCACGCGGACTTGGCATTCAAATTCCAGCGGCAGCAGGAGCAGATCGACTCATTTAGCCAGCAAAGGGGGTCTCAGCAGCTGCAGCAGCTAGCGGATGATCCAACATTGGATAGCATCGTCCCATCCATGCCGAGAAGCAGCGTGGTTTCCACCCCGGGCGACGCATTGCTGGAAAGCTACCTAGTGGATGACATCATGGAGAACACTAACTGCGAGCTACACTTCAAAATGAAGAACATATCCATGAAGGTGGCGGACGTCGTTGCTTTTACAAATCCCCCCGAGGCAACCTTCCATTGCAACCGGATTCCAGCGGGCTATGCTCGTGTCTTGGTTGATGAGGTGGTGGACCAATATTCGGGGCTAGAGCTTGACATTCCTGGAGGTGACGAGGAGCACACATTGGGAGAGGCCAAACATCGTATCATCCTTTGGAGAAAGGATTGCATCATCTTTCTAAGGCCACCGACACCGTGTCATCCGACTCCTCATCGAAGTCCGCCATTGAGTCAGCAGACTCCCGCTCCTCCAAGTCCACCAACCCGTCAGGCCACTCCTCCTCCAAGTCCGGCACAGCTTCAGGCCACTCCTCCTCCTCCAAGTCCGGCAAAGCATCAGGCCACTCCTCCTCTAAGTCCGGCACAGCTTCAGGCCACTCCTCCTCCTCCAACTCAGCCACGTCAGCCGTCCTCGCCGCCTCAGCAATCACGAAAGAGAGCCGCCTCAGCTATGGTGCGTGGCGGTACAAGTCGAGGTAGTACTGGAGGTACAGGCGGAGGCAAGCGATTTCAATATGGTCCAAGTAGCCTCGCACCTCTTCCACAGAGGCCTTACGACAAGTCCGAGGAGGAAAACGCAGCCATATCGAAGGCCAAGGTGGAAGCCCATTTTGCACCGAAACCGCCACCGACGCCAAGGGAGAAAGTGCCTGAGGAAAATATTGACCACTTCATTCATATGGCTAGAGCACCAGCTCCCAAGCCTGTTGACACAGACTATGAGCGCCACCTCAGGAAGTTAAATCGAGCACGTCTACAGAAAGAGGCGAGCTCGAGCTCGAGAAAATCAGCTGGCAATAGGAGCGGTAAAACTGTTCCCTAGCTGGGAGAACAGGCGGTGCAATCAATCCCCCCGCTTGTTGTGCCAACAACACATGAGAGTACGCACGCCCAATATTATTGTGGGCAAACCGTTAACGTTCCCGGGCTGGGCGATGTGGTAATAACCGAGGAGCATATTGAGAACGCTAAAAGGCTCATGATCACTGTTGGACAACTCCTCGATATCGAGCCCATGTCTCTAATTAGAGAGGAGGAAATAAAACGGAAATATGTCCGGGGCCAACCTTTGGTCGAGCCAGACGAGGTGAAGAAGCTCCCAACGAGAATGTATGAATTGCATCAATGGTACATGGACATTACCAAGATTTCCAATTGAGAGTCCCTCATGGTGAATGTCAAGAAGGATCATTACTACCATGAGAAAGCTGTGTCCGTTGAGTATTCAGAACTATTTCAGTTATACAATCAAGACGCACTCGACAAATCTACCGTCAGTTGCTATTGTCTGTAAGTGATTTCTTTCTGTAATTTAAGTCTCAAGCTAGTTGTAGTGATCATTTTGATCAATCATTACCTGTAATTATCCTCACTATATTCTTTTCTGTGGTATTATGCAGGATGAAGATTTATGAAATGAAAAAAGGTGGAAGCTATGGCATTGGGTTCATTGACCCAAATACCATTAATGAATACACATGGAAATTAGATCCATATTATGAAAAAAGTGTGGAGGAAAGCATGCTAGAGTTCTGCAAGTGCCTCAATGCCAATGAAGATATACTACTTCCTTACAACTTCGACACTGTCTTGTACTACAAATTCTGTTTTTGCCTACTAGCTAGCTACGTGTTTTTGCTTACATATGCCCGCTTAATTAACACATGCAAACGTGTGTGCATGCAGATTTCACTGGATCTTGTTAATCATTAAAGTTGATGAAGGAACAGTTGAAATACTAGACTCACTACTTAAAAAAGCAAGTGACTACACCATTGTGAAGGGGATAGTCAACATGTAATTTCAATCATTATTAACTATATCTCGGCCTATTTAATTAGTTTGTCATTTCCTGATAACAACTAACCCATTTATTCATTTTCTTTGTCGGCGGACAGGGCTTGGGCAAAGTTCATCAGCGTCACTCCAGGCCAATGGAAACGAAATCTAAAATGGTATCGACCAAAGGTAAGTAATTAAGTAGTACTAGCTAGCTGCCATCTCTTTAATTATCATGCTTGATTAATTATTATCTGGTCAAATTCCATTCTCGTAAAGGCCCGGAAGCAATCGCCGGGGAATAATCTGTGTGCATACTACATTTGCGAGAACATTTGCATGATGGCGTCCGAAAGGAGTGGATCTCAAAGACAGGAGTGGGTACGTTTGTCAGAACACTATTCACATTTTTTACACCATTATCGATATCTAGTCACACAACTAATACACATGCATATTGATCTCCTTCTTAACAGTTCAAAGAGGTGCGGGAGCAGCTCCTAGCAGAGGAGCGCATAGAAGCAATTCAAGAGGAAATAGCGGGATTTTTGCTCGACCAGGTCATAGATCCCAAAGGAGAATACTTTTACCCGCTACCGCCCCCATGAACCACATCCAATTGTCATCGTGCTCCGGAGGCACCAATTAGGAGAAATTGTATATAGCTACCTAATTGTATACATATATACATGTGTGTATATATGTGTGAATTAATGGTGGTTGTGAGATATTCGATGATATATATATATATATATATATATATATATATATATATATATATATATATATATATATATATATATATATATATATATGATCGGTTCTACTAGAAATTCTATTTATATATATGCATAACGTGTACAATATGTAGCATCGTAAAATACCAGCAAACGAAAACGAATTAAATGGAAAACACAAAATTAAATGAAAAAGAAATCATAAACCCAAAAACCCCCAACCTTTTAATACCGGTTGGTGTCACCAACCGGTACTAAAGGGCTCCCTGCCCCCGGAGCTGGCTCGTGCCACATGGTTGCCCTTTAGCACCGGTTCGTGCTGAACCGGTACTAAAGGGGGGGACCTTTAGTGCCCACACTTTAGTGCCGGTTACCTAACCGGGACTAAAGGGCCTTACGAACTGGTGCTATTGCCCGGTTTTGCACTAGTGGGAATACTCCAGGAAAGAGTAATCTTGAAGGATCCCAGATGCTTGATGTTCAAGAGGAGAGATGCCACATGTCTTCTTGGGGGAAAGACATGTTCATATGTGCTTATTTGAATTAGCTCTGTTCATTTGTTTCTTTGAGCTCTGTTTTTCTGTTCCCTATCTTCTCCCAGTATCCCATGCTAGATTCAGGGGGAGCAAGACATCCAAGGGAAAGAAATTTATTAAATTCATTGCATATCTTTCTCTTTGAGGACATGTCAATATCTATCATGGTACTCTGTACTCACTCTACATGTCATCCCAGTCTTGGTACTCTTCTGGTTTCTTTTGTTTACTCTAGCTAGTGGGTGCATCTGTGTTATCTAACCTTCTTTACGCAGGCTCGTCCCATCCTAGCGAACTCAAGACCACAAGGTAAGTATATGCATCCTAGTCATGTGTATGAGAAATTGTTGCTGATGTACATACTATTTGCAAGGACTCATGGGCATGAAGGTACATTTCCCATATTCATATCTTTTACCCTGGTGCATATAGCCAAGATACATGTAACACATTGCTACTCTATCATGGTTATGTTCTCACATGCTTCTATATTCCATATTCACATGATTGCATACATGTAGGGGGAGCCTATGCTTGTTACATGTCTTTCCAAAGCTTTACTTGTTATTCTCTATATCTTTATCTAAAGCTTTGGTGTATGTTGCCATCAATTACCAAAAAGGGGGAGATTGAAAGCACAAGTGCTCCCTGGGTGATTTTGATAATTAATGACAACATATCTCTTGTTGGACTAATACTTTTACCTAGTATGTTTCAGACAAGTTCAACAAATTAAGTGGCATGGACTAAAGGATGTGGAACCCCTTCAAGATGCTAAGGACTAAGGATTAGCTCAAGCTTCAAGATCAAGACTCTACATTTTCTATTTTAGTGATCCAAGATCACATTGAGTCTATAGGAAAAGCCAATACTATCAAGAGGGGATGAGGTGTTGCATAATGGTTTGCTTGCTCAAAGTGCTTAGTGATATGCTCCAAAACCCTGAACTACCTTACCCACATCCACATATGACCTAATCCAAAAGTCAAACTCGGCCCCACCGATTCTTCTATCCGGCGCCACCGAGTTCAGATGTCATAGCCACTGCCACAAACCCTAGGCAAATCGGTTTCATCGATAGGGATCTCGGTCTCACCGGGATGGGATTGTAATCTCTCTGTCTATGTCCATTACCAAAATCGGTCGCACCGAGATTGAGCGATCGGTACTACCGAGATTACAATGCAAACTTTCTGGTTAGCTTATTACCAAAATCGGTCCCACTGAGTTTGTGTGATCGGTCTCACCAAGTTTGCCAAACCAACTCTCTGGTTAGCTTATTACCAAAATCGGTCCCATTGAATTTGTGTAATCGGTCTCACCGAGATTACGTTATGCCCTAACCCTAACCATATCGGTCCTACCGAGTTGCATCTCAGTCCCACCGAAAATCCTAACGCTCACTAGGTTTGCTAAATCGGTCCGACCGAGTTTCTCAATTCGGTCTCACCGAGATTGGTAAATTGTGTGTAACGGTTAGTTTTTGTGTGGAGGCTATATATACCCCTCCACCCACTCTTCATTCGTAGAGAGAGCCATCAGAACATACCTACACTTCCAATACACATTTTCTGAGAGAGAACCACCTACTCATGTGTTGAGGCCAAGATATTCCATTCCCACCATATGAATCTTGATCTCTAGCCTTCTCCAAGTTGCTTTCCACTCAAATCTTCTTTCCACCAAATACAAATCCTGTGAGAGAGAGTTGAGTGTTGGGGAGACTATCATTTGAAGCACAAGAGCAAGGAGTTCATCATCAACACACCATTTGTTACTTCTTGAAGAGTGGTGTCTCCTAGATTGGCTCGGTGTCACTTGGGAGCCTCCGACAAGATTGTGGATTTGAACAAAGGAGTTTGTAAGGGCAAGGAGATCGCCTACTTCGTGAAGATCTACCGCTAGTGAGGCAAGTCCTTCGTGGGCGATGGCCATGATGGGATAGGCAAGGTTGCTTCTTTGTGGACCCTTCGTGGGTGGAGCCCTCCGTGGACTCGCGCAACCGTTACCCTTCGTGGGTTGAAGTCTCCATCAACGTGGATGTACGATAGCACGACCTATCGGAACCACGACAAAAACATCCATGTCTCCAATTTCGTTTGAATTCTCCAAACCCTTCCCCTTACATTCTTGCAAGTTGCATGCTTTACTTTCCGCTGCTCATATACTCTCTGCATGCTTGCCTGATATGTACTGTGTTTGTTTAACTTGTGCCAAAACTCCACTTCAACTCAAAGAAATTTAAAACTGCAACTTTTGGTACTTCGTGTCTAATCACCCCCCTCTAGACACCTCTTCTCGATCCTTTCAGCGTCATCTGTGCTGAGGTTCCAGATTGTGACCTTGTAGATGGCCCAGTGGATGTAATTTCCTGTAATATATGCTGGATGTGCAACGTTATTCCCTGTATGCCGTACCTTTGCTTGATCGTTTTTGGTCCTGTGCATAATTGCTTATCGTAATGGGCTCAAATTATCTAATTTGGCCTAAAGACATGAACGAACTTTAGTGGGCCCATTAAGTTAATGGTCCGTTATTAGGCCGAAAGTTAATGCTCGGCCCTCTTACCTCCCGGGTCGTTAACAGGTCGTTACTAAGTTTGGGCTACATATGGCCCAACTATACTGTAGGCCTTCAGCGGGCCGAAAGAGACAGCGGGCTTGTACTGGACCATGAAGAGCATGGGCCGCTAAGAGGCCGAAAGTCAGGTCGTATTGTAAACGGCCCAACTGTGTTGTGGGCCTTTAGCAGGCCGAAAGAGAAACCGGGCTGGTATTGGACCATGAAGGGCATGGGCCGTTAAAAGGCCAAAACTAAGGTCCGACTCCAAATGGCCCAACTCATTTATGGTCCGTTAATAGGCCGAAAGGCACACAGGGCCGGGAATTGGCCCAACACTTAAATGGGTCGCTAAAAGGACAAAACTCAGGTCCGACTACAAATGGCCCAACTGATTTATGGGCCGTCAACAGGCTAAAAGTGACACCCGGACAGAAATTGGCCCAACACTTAAATGGGCCGCTAAAAGGCCGAAACTCAGGTCCGACTACAAATGGCCCATCAGATTTATGGGCCGTCAACAGGCTGAAAGACACACCGGGCCGGAAATTAGCCCAACATTTAAATGGGTCGCTAAAAGGTCGAAAGATGTACATCCTAAAAATTGGCCCATCCATTAAATGGGCCGTTAACAGGTCGAAATCTCATCGGGCCGATATTGAGCCCAAATATATAGCGAGCTGTTAACGGGCTCGAACTGACGATGGGCTGCAATGGTGTCAAATCTTTAACGGGCCGTTAACGGGCCGAATTGGCAGATCTCGTATGGGTCGTGGGCTTAAATGGACCTGACACAAGTAGGCCTTATATGGGCCGGCCTGCTAATTTTTACTGGGCCGACCTTTTTCACGGGAATGGGCCACTGTTGGGCCGTGCCACGTGTTGACCTATCATAGGCACCTCTTGTCCAGTGAGTGGATGACATCTGTCCCAATGGTGAGGCAACACGTGTTTCCTTCGGCCAATCAGAATTTTACACGTGGAAATTTCCCATTGGTCAGGGCTGTTAACGGGTTATCGGATCCAAAATCCGACCTGATAGCTTAACGGCATTCCGTTACGGTGGATGCCACGTGTCGGTCACCCTTGAAGAAAGCACTTATGTGACGCACGATTTATTGTCATGGAAGTGGACACTTCCGTGATGATAATTTTGGTAATGTCATGGAACACTTCTACGACAGCACATGTATGACTATCTTGATTCTGTCATAAATTTGTCATGGATGTACATGCATGACAAAAAACACGACCTACTGTGACAAACACGTATCATGATGGAAGTGTATTTTTTGTAGTGATCTGCATTCATTACTGTTAGTCTACATTGAGTATGACTTGACTGGATCTCTTTTACCATGAATTACAATGTCTAGTCAGTCCTTGATCTTTAAAGGTGCTCTGCATTTATGTTTTGCATTCTTGAAAACGGCTAGCGAGATACCATCTTGTTATATCATATTATGATTGTTTTGAGAAAGTGTTGTCATTCGAGATTTATTATTATTGTTCGCTAGTTGATTATGCCATTGATATGAGTAAACATGAGACCTAAGCGTTATTGTGAATATGGTTAGTTTATAATCTTTGCTGAAAACTCGAATGCTGGTTTTACATATTTACAACAACAAGAGCAAACAGAGTTTGTAATAGTTTTTCTTTATCACTTTCAGTTTATCAACTGAATTGCTTGAGGACAAGCAAGGGTTTAAGCTTGGGGGAGTTGATACGTCTCCGATGTATCTACTTTTCCAAACACTTTTGCCCTTGTTTTGGACTCTAACTTGCATGATTTGAATGGAACTAACCCTGACCGACGTTGTTTTCAGCAGAATTGCCATGGTGTTATTCATGTGCAGAAACAAAAGTGCTCGGAATGACCTAAAACTTCACGGAACGTCTATTTGGAAATAATAAAAAATCCTTGCAAAAGATGAAGACCAGGGGGCCCACACCCTAGCCACGAGGGTGGGGGCGCGCCTGCCCCCCTAGGGCGCGCCCCCCTACCTCGTGGGTCCCCTGGAGCTCCTCCGACCTCAACTCCAACTCTATATATTTGCTTTCGGGGAGAAACAAATAAGAGAAAAGGATTCATCGCGTTTTATGATACAGAGCCGCCGCCAAGCCCTAAAACCTCTCGAGAGGGCTGATCTGGAGTCCGTTCGGGGCTCTGGAGAGGGGAATCCGTCGCCATCGTCATCATCAACCATCCTCCATCACCAATTTCATGATGCTCACCGCCGTGCGTGAGTAATTCCATCATAGGCTTGCTGGACGGTGATGGGTTGGATGGGATTTATCATGTAATCGAGTTAGTTTTGTTAGGGTTTGATCCCTAGTATCCACTATGTTCTGAGATTGATGTTGCTATGACTTTGCTATGCTTAATGCTTGTCACTAGGGCCCGAGTGCCATGATTTCAGATCTGAATCTATTATATTTTCATCAATATATGAGAGTTCTTGATCCTATCTTGCAAGTCTATAGTCACCTATTATGTGTTATGATCCGTTAACCCCAAAGTGACAATAACCGGGATACTTACCGGTGATGAACGTAGTTTGAGGAGTCCATGTATTCACTATGTGTTAATGCTTTGGTCTGGTATTCTATTAAAAGGAGGCCTTAATATCCCTTAGTTTCCATTAGGACCCCGCTGCCACGGGAGGGTAGGACAAAAGATGTCATGGAAGTTCTTTTCCATAAGCACGTATGACTATATTCGGAATACTTGCCTACATTACATTGATGAATTGGAGCTAGTTCTATGTCACCCTAGGTTATGACTGTTACATGATGAACCACATCCGGCATAATTCTCCATCACTGATCCATTGCCTACGAGCTTTCCATATATTGTTCTTCGCTTATTTAATTTTTCGTTGCTATTGCTATCATCACTACAAAATACCAAAAACATTACTTTTGTTATCATTACCTTTTGCTACCGTTACCACTACTATCATATTACTTTGCTAAATACTTTGCCGCAGATATTAAGTTTCCAGGTGTGGTTGAATTGACAACTGAGCTGTTAATACTTGAGAATATTCTTTGGCTCCCCTTGTGTCGAATCAATAAATTTGGGTTGAATACTCTACCCTCGAAAACGGTTGCGATCCCCTATACTTGTGGGTTATCAATCTCTCCGCCCCTCGCGAGCCAACCTGGTGAGGCCACCCCTGAGGAGGTCTTGCGTCGTCCGCCTCGCGAGGCTTGGCCCCTCGCGAGAGTCTTGAGTGTTTGCTAGTGAAGATGGGTCATACAAGGCCGCTGGGGGAGCCATGCCGCGGCCGCAGGCAGGCAAGTCTGGGGACCCCCATTCCCAGAACACCGACAGTAGCCGCCGGGCCCAAGGCGCGCTCGGGCTTGGCTTCGAGGCGAAGCCAAAGGGCAAGTGCAGAGCACCGCAGGGCCTAGCAGCCTCTGGCACCACTTGACACGTGGCGGTCGATTGGACGTGGGTGGCCCCGCTTCCCCACGCAGCCTTGATATCCGCCTAGCTAGGCGGCCACGGCGTCCTACATAGTTATTTCCCCCTTGCTGGCGACGCACTCCCCGACTCCTCCGCTTCTTCAAACCTCAGCCTCCTCTCTATCCGACCTGAGCTCAGTCCTCTCCATTTCCATCATGCGGAACTTGCCCCAAGAGTGGACGCAAGGGGGCAAGCACCACCGAAGACCCGAGACGCGGGTGCCAAGGTGTCGAAGCCGCCCGCGATTCTTGAGGCGTCATTTTTGGGAGCCCGTAACTCTCGCTCCGGGGCGGCAGTTGAGGGGGCGACGCAATCCGCTGCTCCTGAGGTCGAAGCTCCTAAGGCCTCTGGAGGCCGTTGCGAGGCGGAACTTGATGGCTCTCCCTAACTTGGCGGTCCTGAGGTCGCCTCCTCGGGCGCTTCACTAGCCACGCCCTACGTTGGTCGCCACGTCCAACACTTCGGTCGGCTCCATGTAGACTTTGATGCACTCCGCAAAAGGAAGGGGTCCCCAAGCTGCAGGAGCGGTGCCTTCCGGCCATTGAAACAGAGGAAGTACATTGCCATAGATGAGTAAGTACCTTATCTTTGTAATTCCTCAGAGTGATGCTTCCCTTCCTGACGATGGCTCCTCAGGATCCCATCTGCTAAGGCCGCGAAGACTCCCGGGGAGCAACCTCCTCTTTCCTCGATTCTCCTGCTGGCCTTGAGTGTCCCAGGCCCGCATGCTGCCAGCGGCGCGAGGTCGGCCGGGGAGGCAGACGCGCTAGCCTGGCGCCTCGAGCCTGCGCTGCTGCTGTCTCTTCTTCATGGCCTCATCGGGGGTGTGACGAGCGTGCCAAGGCCTCCTCCTCTGGTTGTGGACGGTGGTTGGATGGCTCTGATCTTGGCTTCTACTTTGAGCATTGGACCCTCCCCTGCCAAGGCCTCCGCCGTGGCCGAGATGATGATCCGGGAAGTGCTAGTCCCCAGCCCCCTGCTGGGAGGGAGTGAGCCGCTTCAGGCCCCTTCAGCGACCCCTGCTACGGAGGATGGAATCGGCTGTGCGCTCAAGTTTGCGCATGAACGGAGTGTCGTCCACCACGAGCGCTTCCGGGAGGCGATGGGCGTGATGAGTCGGCTTGGTGGAGAACTCACAAATGTAGATGCACGCCTCGAGGACGAGGGTCAGCGGCTGATGGAGGAGTGGCACAAACTGAAGGTGGCCATCAACCTCGGGAGGCACCAGCGCGAGATTGACAACACGAAGGCCGAGGCGTCTCTTGCAACCTCACACGAGGCCTGCGCTCGAGCCTTGGAAGAGGCCCGGGAAGCCGATCATCGCCGCGACATCGCAGAGAACCATGCATGGGAGCCCTAGGCCTGGAGTGCCTCCCTGGAGCAGCAAGTGGAGGCACGCAAGGCCGCCCTAGCATCGTTGAAGGGGACGCCTGCCGAGGATGAAGAGGTCCTAAAGCGCGAGGAAGCACTGGCACTGGAAGCCACGGAGCGAAGCCTTGAGCTTGAACGGTTGGAGACGAGGGAGCGCCAAGTCACCCAAGCGGAGGATGCTGTCGGTGCGCGCGAGGCCAAGGCTCAGGAGGAGGTCGAGCGCCAGGTGGCCGAGGCTCGTGGGGATCTTGTGGGCAGGTACGACCTGAAGTTGAAGCTCATGTAAGCTAAAGTTGTTGGTAGGACTAATGCCCTTAGGTTAGGGTTGGCTGATGTAGAACATCGTGAGAAAGCCGCCGCGGCCGCCGTGACCACAGTGCAAGCTGAGCTTGCTTCCCCTCGTGCCGGGCTGCTTTCCCTTCAGCAGCGGGTCACCAACAATGAGTCCTCTGCGCAGCAAAGTAGGGAGGAAGCGCTTAGGCGGCGGACGCTGGAGCATGAGCAAACCCCCATGCTGCAAAGTCACAGGATCAGAGCCAACGCGGCACTGGGCGCCATCTGCGATGAAGATGCACATCATCCCCATTCGAACGACTATGATAGTCACCTCCTTTTCTTCATTGACGTGGTGACACGCCTAGAGAATCGACCCGAGAGGGCTCGCGTGCTTGTTGAGGAGAGGTGTCGCGGCATGCTCAAGCGCGCGTTCTCTCGTGTCTTCAGCCACCTCTAGAACACCTACCCCAACTTTGATTTTGACGCCGCCATTGCCCCTATTCCCGACGCCATCCGGGGCGACCTGGCGCGCTAGGGAGGACAATGCGGATGCTCTAGTCAGGGCCTTCACCTCCAAGGACGATGCGGTGGTGGTCGCTGCGGATGAAGGCGACGTGGTGGACGATGGTGAGGGTGATATCTACTACACAACCTTCTTCTTGTAGACGTTGTTGGGCCTCCAAGTGCAGAGGTTTGTAGGATAGTGGCAAATTTCCCTCAAGTGGATGACCTAAGGTTTATCAATCCGTAGGAGGCGTACGATGAAGATGGTCTCTCTCAAACAACCCTGCAACCAAATAACAAAGAGTCTCTTGTGTCCCCAACACACCCAATACAATGGTAAATTGTATAGGTGCACTAGTTCGGCGAACAGATGGTGATACAAGGGCAATATGGATGGTAGATATAGGTTTTTGTAATCTGAAAAATATAAAAACAGCAAGGTAACTAATGATAAAAATGAGCGTAAACGGTATTGCAATGCGTTGAAACAAGGCCTAGGGTTCATACTTTCACTAGTGCAAGTTCCCTCAACAATTATAACATAATTGGATCACATAACTATCCCTCAACATGCAACAAAGAGTCACTCGAAAGTCACTAATAGCGGAGAACGAACAAAGGTTCTACTTGGCACAAACACTAATTAAAACATAAAACCACATATAAACATAGGCTAGATGAATTATTTATTACTAAACAGGAGCAAAAAGCAAGGAACAAAAACAAAGTTGGGTTGCCTCCCAACAAGCGCTATCGTTTAACGCCCGTAGCTAGGCATGATGATTTCACTGATGCTCACAAAAAAGATAAGAATTGTAACATAAAGAGAGCATCATGAAGAATATAACTAGCACATTTAAGTCGAACCCACTTCTTATGCATAGGGATTTTGTGAGCAAACAACTTGTGGGAACAATAATCAACTAGCATAGGAAGGCAAAACAAGCATAACTTCAAGATTTTCAACACATAGAGAGGAAACTTGATATTATTGCAATTCCTACAAGCATATATTCCTCCCTCATAATAATTTTCAGTAGCATCATGAATGAATTCAACAATATAACTATCACATAAAGCATTCTTTTCATGATCTACAAGCATATAAATTTTATTACTCTCCACACAAGCAAAATTCTTCTCATGAATAATAGTGGGAGCAAATTCAACAAAATAACTATCATGTGATTGAAAATTAAGATCAAGATGACAAGTTTCATGGTCATCATTATTCTTTAAAGCATACGTGTCATCACAATAATCATCATAGATAGGAGGCATGCTTTCATCATAGTAAATTTGCTCATCAAAGCTTGGGGGACAAAAAATATCATCTTCATCAAACATAGCTTCCCCAAGCGTGTGGCTTTGCACATCATTAGCATCATGGATATTCGAGGAATTCCTACTAACAACATTGCAATCATGCTCATCATTCAAATATTTAGTGCCAAACATTTTAATGCATTCTTCTTCTATTACTTGAGCATAATTATCGGAATCCTTATTTTCATGATAGATATTAACAAGATGAACCATATGAGGTACCCTTAATTCCATTTTTTGTAATTTACTTTTATAAACTAAACTAGTGATAAAACAAAAAACTAAAAGACTCAATTGCAAGATCTAAAGATATACCTTCAAATGCTAACCTCCCCGGCAACGGCGCCAGAAGAGAGCTTGATGTCTACTACACAACCTTCTTCTTGTAGACGTTGTTGGGCCTCCAAGTGCAGAGGTTTGTAGGACAGTAGCAAATTTCCCTCAAGTGGATGACCTAACGTTTATCAATCCGTAGGAGGCGTAGGAAGATGATGGTCTCTCTCAAACAACCCTCCAACCAAATAGCAAAGAGTCTCTTGTGTCCCCAACACACCCAATACAATGGTAAATTCTATAGGTGCACTAGTTCGGTGAAGAGATGGTGATACAAGTGCAATATGGATGGTAGATATAGGTTTTTTTTAATCTGAAAATATAAAAACAGCAAGGTAAGTAATGATAAAAGTGAGCGTAAACGGCATTGCAATGCGTTGAAACAAGGCCTAGGGTTCATACTTTCACTAGTGCAAGTTCCCTCAACAATAATAACATAATTGGATCATATAATTATCCCTCAACATGCAACAAAGAGTCACTCCAAAGTCACTAATAGCGGAGAACGAACGAAGAGATTATGGTAGGGTACGAAACCACCTCAAAGTTATTCTTTCCAATCAATCCGTTGGGCTATTCCTATAAGTGTCACACACATCCCTAGAGTTCATACTAGAATAACACCTTAAGACACAAATCAACCAAAACCCTAATGTCACCTAGATACTCCAATGCCACCTCAAGTATCCATGGGTATGATAATACGATATGCATCACACAATCTCAGATTCATCTATTCAACCAACACATAGAACCTCAAAGAGTGCCCCAAAGTTTCTACCGGAGAATCACGACGAAAACGTGTGCCAACCCCTATGCATAGGTTCATGCGCGGAACCCGCAAGTTGATCACCAAAACATACATCAAGTGAATCACGTGATATCCCATTGTCACCATAGATATTCACGGCAAGACATACATCAGGTGTTCTCAAATCTTTAAAGACTCAATCCGATGAGATAACTTCAAAGGGGAAACTCAATCCATTACAAGAGAGTAGAGGGGGGAAGAAACATCATAGGATCCAAATATAATAGCAAAGATCGTGATACATCAAGATCGTATCACCTCAAGAACACGAGAGAGAGATCAAACACATAGCTACTGGTACATACCCTCAGCCCCGAGGGAGAACTACTCCCTCCTCGTCATGGAGAGCATCGGGATGATGAAGATCGCCACCGGAGAGGGATTCCCCCTCCGGTAGGGTGCCGGAACGGGTCTAGATTGGCTTTCGATGGCTACAGAGGCTTCTGGCGGCGGAAATCTCGATCTATTGTGCTCCCTGATAGTTTTAGGGTATATGGAGATATATAGGCAGATGAAGTATGTCAGGGGAGCCATGAGGGGCCCATGAGGGTGGAGGGCGTGCCCAGGGGGTGGGGACGCCCCCTACCTCGTGGCTTCCTCGAAGTTTCCTTTACATGGACTCCAAGTCTCCCGGGTTGCTTTCCTTCCAAAAATAAGTTTCATGAAGTTTTAGGTTAATCGGACTCTGTTTGATTTTCCTCTTCTGCGATACTCTAAAACAAGGAAAAAACAGATACTGACACTGGGCTCTAGGTTAATAGGTTAGTCCCAAAAATCATATAAAATAGCATATAAATGCATATAAAACATCCAAGGTTGATAATATAATAGCATGGAACAATCAAAAATTATAGATACGTTGGAGACGTATCAGAGGGCGGCGGCGGGAATGCTGACGGCGATGCTGGCGAAGACGATGCCGGCGACGACGATGGTGATGCCAGCGATGTAATGGCGACGCCATCGACGCGTCTGATAGCGACCCAGATGACGCAGCGAACGATATGTCTGATTGAGCCCATGCTTCCTTGTTGTTGACCCTACATGTGAAAGCTCGGGCATGGCCCTGAAAGTTGTAAGAGCATTTTGGGAGGGGGAGCCCCTCATGTTCACAGATTACCGCTTCTATTTCTTTGGCCGAGCCGGAAATGTGTTTTTACGAGCCCGCGAGTCCTGCCGCAAACTTATTGCTGCAGTTTACCTTTGTCAGGGCCAGTTCCCGACTGGCTTGTGGGGTCGTGAGCTTCTGAGGGGCCTGCCGATCTGCCAGAGAGGGCCTCGCGAGAAATGAGCGCCAGCCATGGAAGGGCGTGCATGCAGCGTGCGTGTGCCGTGCCCAGCCCCCGCTTGCGAGGGGCTTGGGAGATGGGAGGCAGTAGGTGCGAACTCCGAATCAGGGCAAGGAACCAGATTGCAAGAAATCACACGAACGAGAAAAGGCACCCCCCTGCGCATACCAATGAAAACTCAACTTCAACTTAAATCCAAAGCCAGAAACAGGGCTACAGAAAAGATGTTAAAAGCAAATGGCCGCGTCCGGCACCTAGTCTAATCTTCTTGTATTCTCACTAGCGCAGAGCTAAGTGCTGCCACTTGGACGACGGAGGGAGCCCCCGAGGCCCGAGTGCAGCACTCCTGAGACTCCGGGGCGTGTACAGCCCCACTCATATTACGCGAGAGTGTCACGAATGGAGATCTTCATAGGCGCGAGCCTTACTTCATATCGCCAGACGAGGGCCCCGCCTTGCGCTGCCCTCGACCACTGTTGGTGCGACCGGAAACTAGGGCGAAGCCAAGGGGCAAAGGGGACGCCAGCGGCGCCCTCGGCGACCACGGGTCCTCTGTCGGGGGAAGGCTCACCGGCACCTCGCCGACAGAGGGCCTACCTCCGGGAAACTCCCTGCTCCGCGCGATGCGGGGAGGGGCCCTGCTCCCGGCTCCTTTCCTGCAGCCCCCGGTGTGCTCCTCCTGGCGGAAGGGAGGCCGGTGAGCTGGGGCCGCCGTCTGCCGCTGTGACCTGATCCTCCTGCGACCCATGGTTAGCATAAGCTTGCTCCTGAGAGATTAGTGGTACCTTTTAGCTGTTAACGCTGGCATGGTTGGCGAGGCTCCCGGGCAGCTCCTGGAAGGCCTCAGCTTCTAGCGCCTCCTCCTCCCGGCCTGGCTCTAGGAATGAGCCAGGGTCGTTTTCCAGCGCATACTCCTGGTCCATCATGCGGGGCACGTAGGCCTCCATGGCCGTCGCCCCGAAGACCTCGCCGAAGTGCCCCACGCTCCATGTTGCCAGGCCCAGCGTGCCGCCGTGAGGATGGTAGGGCGGCACTCTGCTGGGGCCGCGGGTAGCAACGCTCGTGCCCGCGCTCATCCGAGGTGACGCGGGTGCGATTGGGTGTCCGGTGTTGCTGGTCGTGCCTGTGTCGATGAAGCCTCCAGGCACACCTGGGGGCACGCAAGTGCGGCGAGGCCTGCCGTGCGATCCGGCTGCGGCCTGGGGTGTAAGTAGGGATCAGAAGGGCGACGTCCCCGAGGCCGCGACGTCCAGTAGCTCGGCGACGCGCTCCAGCAATGCATCTCGGCCGCTCTCCATCAGCCGGCATCGCAGCAGCTCCCGAGCTACCGTAAGCGCGGCACTCATGTCTGCTTGCTCCTGTCGGGTGTGCGGTGTTGTGGCCTCAGTGTGGCTTGAGGCCCTTGCGGCTGCCCGCGCTTGTCGTGGAGTAAGGGTGCATGGCATCTGACCGCACCACCCGTGCCCCGCAGCGTTTGGCGGTGCGCGTGCCGCCTGGGGCGCATGGTTGAGGTCTTCTTGGGCGGTCGGCGTTGGTCCTCAGGTCGCCGGACATCAGAACCGCGGAGTTTCGGAGGATCAAGTGGCGGGCGAGAAGCTCCGACGCATCCCTACCTGGCATGCCAAATGTCAGATTTCGGGTTCTGTCAAAACCTTGAGGTTCGAACACTGGGGTGCGCACAAAGATCTCTCCCCCTCTAGCTCACACTCGACATGATCTCACGGCCTAGCTTGACGAACCCAAAGAATGAGAGACACAAGATTTATACTGGTTCGGGCCATCATTGTGGTGTAATACCCTACTCTAGTGTGGTGTGGTGGATTGCCTCTTGGGCTGAGGATGAACAGTTACAGGGGAAGAACAGCCTCCTGAGGAGAGGTGTTCTTGTGCTTGGTGAACTTGTGTGGTTGGGGATGATCTAGGTGATCCAAGATGAGATCAGTTGTCTCCCTATGGTGGTGGCTAGTCCTATTTATAGAGGCCCTGGTCCACTTCCGAAATATTGAGCGGGAAGGGATCCCACAACGGCCAAATTCGAAGGGAGATAACTAGTACGAGTTATCCTGACAAAAGTAGTCTTCGCCTGCCAAAGGCTCTAGTGGTGACGCCGTCTTGGGCTCCACGGTGACCTCCGTCCTGCCGTCCTACTAGTCTTGGTCTTGTTGCACTGATATGGAAACATTTTCCTGATGCCTCGGGACTCCTCGCCTGCGCTTGCCTCTTTAGCACCAAAGAGAAAGCAAGGACACTACATGCGCTGGCGCCCGCCTGGCTCCAATCATCTTGGCTTGTGTCATAGGAACCTCGCGAGTTGTCCTTTGCCTTGATATCTCCACCTCTCACAAGCCAGCCTGGTGAGGCCTCCCCTGAGGAGGTCTTGGGTCATCCGCCTCGCGAGGGTCTTGAGTGTTTGTTGGTGAGGATGAGCCGTACAGGGCCGCTGGGGGAGCCATGATGCGGGCCGCAGGCAGACAAGTCTGGGGACCCCCATTCCCAGAACACTGACAAAACTAAAGTTCAATTAATCATATTACTTAAGATCTCCCAGTTAGATAGACATCCCTCAAATCATCTAAGTGATCACGTGAACCATATCAACTAAACCATGTCCGATCATCACGTGAGATGGAGTAGTTTTCAATGGTGAACATCACTATGTTGATCATATCTAATGTATGATTCATGCTCGACATTTCGGTCTCAGTGTTCCGAGGCCATATCTGCATATGCTAGGCTGGTCAAGTTTAACCCGAGTATTCCACATGTGCAAAACTGGCTTATACCCGTTGTATGTGAACATAGAGCTTATCACACACGATCATCACGTGGTGTCTCAGCACGACGAACTGTAGCAATGGTGCATACTCAGGGAGAACACTTGTACCTTGAAATTTAGTGAGACATCATCTTATAATGCTACCGCCGAACTAAGCAAAATAAGACGCATAAAGGATAAACATCACATGCAATCAATATAAGTAATATGATATGGCCATCATCATCTTGTGCCTTTGATCTCCATCTCCAAAGCACCGTCATGATCACCATCGTCACCGGCTTGACACCTTGATATCCATCAAAGCATCGTCATCGTCTCGCCAATTATTGCTTCTACGACTATCGCTACCGCTTAGTGATAAAGTAACGCAATTACATGGCGATTGCATTGCATACAGTAAAGCGACAACCATATGGCTCCTGCCAGTTGCCGATAACTCTATTACAAAACATGATCATCTCATACAATAAAATTTAGCATCATGTCTTGACCATATCACATCACAACATGCCCTGCAAAAACAAGTTAGACGTCCTCTACTTTGTTGTTGCAAGTTTTACGTGGCTGCTATGGGCTGAGGAAGAACCGTTCTTACCTACGCATCAAAGATGACAACGCGGTATAGTGATTGCTTTTTGATCTTCACAAAGAACCCTATTCATTGAATCCGATTCAACTAAAGTAGGAGAAACTGACACCCACCAGCCACCAGTGCGCGAAGCACGTCGGTAGTACCAGTCTCGGGTAAGAATACGCGCAATGTCAGTCTGAGCCACTTCATCCAACAATAGTGATGAATCAAGAATCAACTAGTGATGGCAAGCAATATGTATATACCCACGCCCACAACTCCTTTGTGTTCTACTCGTGCATATAACATCTACGCATAAACCTGGCTTGGATGCCATTGTTGGGGAATGCAGTAATTTAAAAAAAATCCTATGCACACCCAAGATCCATCTAGGTGATGCATAGCAACGATAGGAGAGAGTGTTGTCTACGTGCCCTCGTAGACCGTAAGCGGAAGCGTTATGACAATCCAGTTGATATAGTCATACGTCTTCGCGATCCGACCGATCCTAGCACCGAAGGTATGACACCTCCATGATCTGCACACGTTTAGCTCAGTGACGTCCCACGAACTCTAGATCCAGCTGAGTGTCTGAGGAGAGCTTCGTCAACACGACGGCGTAATGACGGTGATGATGAAGTTACCGACGCAGGGCTTCGCCTAAGCACTACAACGATATGACCGAGATGGAAATCTGTGGAGGGGGCACCGCACACGGCTAAGAAATCAACTTGTGTGTTTATGGGGTGTCCCCCTCCCCCGTATATAAAGGAGTGGAGGAGGGGAGGGCCGGCCCTATCTATGGCGCGCCCTAGGGGGAGTCCTACTCCCACCGGGAGTAGGATTCCCCCCTTTCCCTAGTTGCAGTAGGAGAGAAGGAAGGGGGAGAGAGGGAAGGAAGGGGGCCCCAGCCCCCACCCAATTAGGATTGGGCTAGGGGGGCACCCCCTCCACCTTGGTCTTCCTCTCCTCTATTCCACTAAGGCCCAATAAGGCCCATATACTCACCGGGGGGTTCCAGTAACCCCCCGGTACTCCGGTAAATGCCCGAACTCACCCGAAACCATTCCGATGTCCAAAAGTAGGCTTCCAATATATCGATCTTTATGTCTCGACCATTTCGGGACTCCTCGTCATGCTCGCGATCACATCCGGACTCCGAACAACCTTTCGTACATCAAAACACATAAACTCATAATACCGATCGTCACCGAACTTTAAGCGTGCGGCCCCTACGGGTTCGAGAACTATGTAGACATGACCAAGACTCATCTCCGGTCAATAACCAGTAGCGGAACATGGATGCTCATATTGGTTCCTACATATTCTACGAAGATCTTTATCGGTCAAACTGCATAACAACATATGTTGTTCCCTTTGTCATCGGTATGTTACTTGCCCGAGATTCGATCGTCGGTATCTCAATACCTAGTTCAATCTCGTTACCGACAAGTCTATTTACTTGTTCCGTAATGCAACATCCCGTAACTAACTCATTAGTCACATTGCTTGCAAGGCTTATAGTGATGTGCATTACCGAGAGGGCCCAGAGATACCTCTCCGATACACGGAGTGACAAAGCCTAATCTCGATCTATGCCAACTCAACAAACACCATCGCAGACACCTGTAGACCATCTTTATAGTCACCCAGTTACGTTGTGACGTTTGATAGCAAACTAAGTGTTCTTCCCGTATTCGAGAGTTGCATAATCTCATAGTCATAGGAACATGTATAAGTTATGGAGAAAGCAATAGCAATAAACTAAACGATCAAAGTGCTTAACTAATGGATGGGTCAAGTCAATCACATCATTCTCTAATGATGTGATCCCGTTCATCAAATGACAACTCTTTATCTATGGCTAGGAAACTTAACCATCTTTGATTAATGAGCTAGTCAAGTAGAGCCATACTAGTGACACTCAGTTTGTCTATGTATTCACACATGTACTAAGTTTCTAAGGCATATTTCCTTCAGTCTCCCACTTGCACTAGAGTCAATAATCTAGATTACATTGTAATTATTCTAACACCCATGGAGTCTTGGTGCTGATCATGTTTTGCTCGTGAGAGAGGCTTAGTCAATGGGTCTGCAAATCTCTATGTCTCCCTCCTTGACTTGATCCCGGATAGAATTGAAGCGTCTCTTGATGTGCTTGGTTCTCTTGTGAAATCTGGATTCCTTTGCCAAGGCAATTGCACCAGTATTGTCACAAAAGATTTTCATTGGACCCGATGCACTAGGTATGACACCTAGATCAGATATGAACTCTTTCATCCTGACTCCTTCATTTGATGCTTCCGAAGCAGCTATGTACTCCGCTTCACATGTAGATCCCGCCACGACGCTCTGCTTGGAACTACACCAACTAAAAGCTCCACCATTCAATATAAATATGTATCTAGCAACTTTATTTTATGGGAAAGGGGAATAAACTTTATTTTATGTTTGTAAACCAACTATGATATATCTAGCATGGAAAGTTTTGGAAATTCTAGGTCGTTTTCATTGATGGGAAAAGCATGCCTCTCAAAAGAATTTTATCTCTCAATTTAAGCTTTGAGCTCTGGCACATCTACAAATCTCTGCTTCCCTCTGCGAAGGGCCTATCTATTTAGTTTTATGCAATTTTTATTTTTATTGAGTCTCCATCTTCTCTTATAAAGCACCAAGTAGGGAGCACTATTATCATACTTGAGCATTGGATGTAGCTAATATTTGAGTGTGTTTCATGAGTGGATCACTGATTGAGTGTAATGGTCTAGGGATAGCTTTCTTTAGTGTTGATATTTTGAAAGACATGGTTGCTTGTTGATATGCTTGAGTATTGAAGTCTTAATGTCAAATTATAGACTATTGCCTTGAATTATCTAAAGTCCAAATGTCCATGCCACAAAATAAAGGAATATGTGATGAATATGATGGGTAGCACTCTTGGTCAAAAATTCTGTTTTCATCATATACCTACTCGAGGACGAGCATGAATTAAACTTGGGGATGCTGATACATCTCCAACGTATCTATAATTTTTTATTGTTCCATTCTATTAAAGTATCATTCTTGGATGTTTGATACTAATTTACTAGCAATTTTATATCCTTTTTTTGACTAACCTATTGACATAGTACCCAGTGCCACTTGTTTTGTTTTCTGCTTGTTTTTTACTTTGTTGAATATCAATACCAAACGAAGTCCAAATGCCACATAACTTTTTGGAGAATTTTGTTGGACAGAATACACCCAGGGAGCCAAGGAAGTGCACCAGAGGAGGCTCATGGAGCCCACTAGGAACTAGGGCGTGCCTAATGGGTAGTGGGGCCCATGGGAGGCTTCTCTACTGACTATCAGCTCTATAAATACTCTAAAATCGCCAAAACCCTAGGGGAGTCGATGAAATTCAATTCCCGCCGCCGCAAGTTCCAGAACCAGGAGAACTAATCTAGAGGCCTTCTCCAGCACTCTACCGGAGGGGTTCTTCAGAATCACCCTTGCCCCTCCGATGATGCGTGAGTACTTTACCACAGACCTACGGGTATGTAGGCAGTAGCTAGATGGCTTCTTCTCTCCTTTAATCTTCAGTACAATGTTCTCCTCGATCACTACACCACGACACTTCAAAGATGGCATGCGTCTATTGGTAGAAGTGAGCATCACCGACACTTTTTGTGTCACAAACTATGTGGACACATAGTATGTTGTTGTTATATAGCCTCATGACACATTATCTGCCGCCAAATCACCACCAGATCACCAACACAATTTATGTCGGCATATAAGGACTTTACTGATACTTTGTCTATCGCGGATTCATGGCGACACAGAAAGTGTTGGTGTTGTTTGCTTCGGCCCGCATCCAAAAATTTGGCATGGAAAAAGAGCCATGCATGCGCCATGTGAAACAGCTGTGCCGGACTAGAGGAGAAAGAAAAAAAGAAAAACCCAAATATCCCCTCGATCCACAATCCCACTCTCTTTCTCTAGCTACCCTGAAATAGAGTGCACCACCCGACCCGACCCTAACCTAATCCAGTGGGCCTCCTCCCCAACATCCACACCACCGCTACCCCAACCTGCACACCGCTGCATGCCCCCCCCCCCGCGTCGCGTCACACCCCTCTGGCACACAGCCCATCATCCGCCAAGGTGCTGCAGCTCTGTCTGTTGCGCCGAGGAGCAGTAGCGCCGTCTGCCGCCACAATACAAAGAAGCAGCACCTACCACCGATAAGGAGAAGCAGCAAGGTCAGCCACGAGGATCCACCATTGTTCTTCCTCCACGGGCGACCTTTGTTCCGGCTGGTTTACTTTCCTCCGCCCTGCCTACAGAATTCAAGAGGTACTTTCGGTAGTTCACATTGTCACTAATGGCCTGATTGAATAATGCTTGTGTGATAGACCCGATTGGATGACTTGCATGATATTCTTTCGGTTTTAGTTTTTTTATGTTCATTTTGTATTTCAAGTAGTTGCAGATTTGGTTGTGTGAACCCTACTTAGTGTGATCTTTTTTTATCTGTAGTGAACTATAAGTACATTACAGATAGATCTCTCTTGCATTAACATGATTATATGCATGCAGATGGCATGATGAAGAGCATACAAAAAGATAGTTTGATCAGGCATCCAGCTGATTCTGCTCAATGGAAGTATTTTGATGAGGTGCATAAGGACTTTGCTGAGGACAGCTGCCATTTTAGGCTTGGACATGGAGCATATGGTTTTAATCTAGATCCAAATAGTGTTTGGCCTGTTATCTTGATTCCTTATAACTTCCCTCCTTGGATGTGCATGAAGCAATCAATTTTTTTATCACATTGTTGATTCCTGGTAAACATGCTCATGGTAGTGTTTATCTAGATCCATTAGTTGATTACTAGGACATATGCCCGTGCGTTGCACCGGGAGGAAAAACTGAGTAGAGAGAAACACATTCATGGTTCTCTACCAGGATTATTACATCATGAACTTAACAAGGTACACCGCTATCCAGGTGAATTATCCAACCAAGTTAAAAGGAAAACTAAATTTGTTCAAAAAAAATCTTAAAGAACACCGTTGGCATATGGTAGAAGTCCCCATGAATCAAGTTGGTACCTTGCATGAAGTAGGTGCCTTCTTCGTTCAAAAAGTCACCGTCTGGACTGCTACTATCTTTGTTGGCAGGACCATCAGCAGCGGTTTAAACCTCCATACTTTCCCGTAATTAGCCTCAAAATGAAATATAACCGCTATGTAAATAGCTACTGAGTGTCAAAACTGAAAAAATAATAGTTAACAAATGTACATAGAGCCATTCATAAAAGAGCTGGATCATGAACTGCTCCCACTGGACAATATTCTCCAGGAGCTACTCCATAAAGACTGAGCCTTTGTTGGATTAAATGGTTTTTATATATTAAAAAACAGGTAAGTTTTTTATTGATAAAGCCCCCAGATCTATATTTAAGGATTGAGCAGCAATACATGCAGCCCAAAGAAACCACAAAATAGATCCAGGTCCCTGGAGAAGCTAGCTCCCACATCTCCTAATGCGAGTCGAGGGTGCGCCGGCGCCGGCGCCACTCCACCCGAAGCCGTACGGACCTTGAATCTCACGGCATCTACGCAGATGGGAAGTCGGGTAAAATCT
>NC_041388.1:666638413-666658751 GCF_002162155.2 Triticum dicoccoides | reverse complement strand
CACATGAACTGATGAGTACATTCCTTGCAAAGAAAAAAAGAATTGATGAGTATATTAATTGTGTAATTAGAGCACGTCTTGTGCCAACTAGTGTGTCCATCGGATTCTTATGCACATTTAACACAGCATCTAGTGTGCACATGCTAGGAGAGCATAGCTCCTTGTACCGGCAAAAATGTCTGTTACTAATCTACACAATACATATATACGTATACATATAAGAAATAAAAGTGCAGTAATGTCGACAAACTTAATAAAACACCGTGAGTGTAGTAGAAATCATGCATTGCGCACGAGAGAGAACATTTCAATTGTCAGCCCATGCGTTTCGGCCGTGCGGCTATCCGAGAGACAATGCGAGGGCGAGGACGTATGAGAAACCCTGCTCGCAGGTGGTGACATGCATACACCATGGGGATGCCTACTTCCCTCGGCGCCCATTTCTCCACTCCACGCTCGGCTGCTCTAAGCCGTCGAGAGCACTCTGGGACGAGCACCGCCATCATGTCGATGAGCCCGGGCGCTTTCCGTGATCGATGATCATGACTGGAGGGTGGCCCATGCCGACGTCGTGTCGTTCTACCTGAGCAGCTGGAACGTGTCATCGCTAGCATACCATGTGGGCGATGTGCCTGAACAATGCAGGCCTGCCGATCTCCTCGTCGTTGTCAATGACGGTCATCTAGAGGACTGCGCTGGTGTAGCGAATCGGAAGAGCGAGAAACCTCTAGATGATGTGGGCCCGTCGGCGTTGGCCTCGACGGTTAGTGCCGCCAGCCTCGACGTCACGTACCCTGATAATTACCCTTGGAATCGGTCGCGTTTAACGTCTGCTCTTTGTATTTACTACGCGATGTAGACGTTAGCGAAGGCAAGAGTTCAACTACGAGCAAAATACAAGGTCGTGGGCAGACCACCTTTTCTTTATATATTATATATTTGAAATCGTGTGGGGTAAACACATATGCATAAGGCCTTATGCGGCCCTAAAGCAAAAGCATGCACATGATGCGGCCCATAGCAGGAACACAGGAGGCGGCCCATAGAATCAATAAATTAGTATGAACCATCTTAGTACCACCTCGCGTACGTGAAGCTTAATTATCATGAGCAAGCTTAGCAGCGAGATAAAAAAACAAAGAGAGAGCTTATGGAGAACTATGAAAGCTTTTGTCCTTTATTATTAAGTATAGATATGGTAGATATGTTTCTTCACGGTGTCAGAACATACGATGCTTCAAAAAAAGAGTTCTTTAATTTGAAGGCTGTCATATTATGGACGATTCATGATTCACGGTCCTAGGGTATACAGCGAGTTGTACCACCTCCAGTGAAGGAGCTTGTCCTGAATGTCATTGACACATGTTGTCGTAGGCTGAATGATGGTAGCAAGGCATGCTACACGGGGCATCACAGGTTCTTACATGAAGACCACCCCTTTAGGTCCAATACCCATTCCTTTGATTGTTGGAGATATGCCCTAGAGGCAGTCATGTATGATGATATTTTCTATGTGTTTATGAATAAAGATAGTCCTTGAACATTATCAACGATGTGTATCAGCAAGTACATGACTTGTTTGTGGGACTATGCATTGTATAATGACTGTCCTAAAAGGTCCCTAGTCGAAAGGGTTGTGTGGACGCGCAGCCAACTAGACTAGCATATGACACGGTCAATGGCTTGGTCACACTAGCCATGGAGCATTGGATGCTAACCGGATAATATAGACTTGGAAGGATCTGGTCGGATTCGACGTAGTCGGATCCGAGTCGGGATAAGGTCTGAGCCGGACAGACCCAACTATGAGACGCAGCGATATGTCATATGTGAGTCTCTAGTACAACATATGTTCTATGTCCTAAGACCTGAGCTGATGCATGTACTCGGGATGGTGACAGACTTGCTTTGGGCCGACCAAACGCTACTCTGTAACTGGGTAGTTATGAAGGTAGGTTTTTGGTTTGTCCAGAACTATGCTGCGAGACATGGTCGAGTAAGATGGGATTTGCCCCTCCGATCAGGAGAGATATACGCTGGGCCCATCGTGTGATCCGACCAAGATAAGCATGGCCATGCGACAAGGATTATGAGATAATCCATTTTGTGGTCGGCATCACTGGAACGAGAAAGAGGTCGGGCTAGCACAAGGATGACAGACTCGCCTTGAGCCCGACAACATATATCATGTGGCAAAAGGGAAGTATGATGTACAGGTTCGACTAACCAACTTCATAGTATGTTTGGTGTTCGTCATGCCTTGCTAGAGGCCGCTACCAACTGTGCAGTTCGGAGGTGATCCGAACTGCGACCAAGCCGGCTTGAACCTAAGAGGTCGCGCGCTTAAGGGAAGGAACCTACGTGGTTGGATCTATGGACACTGATCGGATGTGATCCGAGCTGTATTCGGATTGTGGCCGAGTAGACTTATGAGCTTTAGGGTCCGTGCAAGGCCCAAGTGTTGAGCCTGCGACGGACGCCTATATAAAGTGGAGGTGCCGCACACTCACGCGATTTGATCGCTTCGGCGCTGTCACTAGGGTTTGCATGTGTTGCGAATAGACACCTCCACTCACCGGCGGTTGTGTGATCGGACCTACCAGTCCGCTGCACGACGTCCCTCCTGCACACGCGGATACTGTTAGAGGCAGTGCACTTTCTTCGCTCCGGCGAACCTGTACATGGGAACCGACTACCGGCTATACGAGGGAGATCGGACGAGGAGGATACGATCCACGCGGACGCGCTGCCCCAACTTCTTCCGCTGCACGGCACTGCGCGTCTAGTGGTAACGAACTGTGATCTATCTCCCGTAGCACGTTCTTGGTTGTTCTACGCGTAGGAAAAATTTAATTTGCAGTTGACGCACCCTACCATAGAACCCAACATTGATGGCATTGCTTAGCATACGCCAGCACCGATTCCTCTCTCTGGACTAGAAATTGTTGCTTAGATGAAATATATGCATACAATTTTTGGGAAGGATCCTTCTCGGGAGAAGAAAACCAAGCGGAAGCGCAAGGTTGATGAGCCGTTAATAGTTTGGAAAAGGAAGTCTATTTTTCCAGGTTGCCATATTGGGAGAGCTTGTTGCTACGTCACAACTTAGACGTCATGCACATAGAAAAAAATGTATATGAGAACATAATCAACACATTGTTGTGAAGTGATGAGAAATCTAAGGATAATCTGAATTGTTGCTTAGACCTTCAAGCTCTAAACATTAGAAGTGACCTTCATCATGTTGAACTTGAAGTAGAAGATAAATTTTATTTACCTATAGCACCTTATGAAATGAATGTTGCCCAACAGAGGTTATTTTGTGGAGTATTTAAAGGAGCTAGGTTCCCTTACGGGTTAGCGGCTAATATACGTGGTAATGTGTATGTCAAGGAAAGGAAAATAATTGGGCTAAAGAGCCATGACAACCACATCTTGATGCAACATTTTCTACCACTTGCTGTGAGAAGGCTATTGCCTAGAAAAGTTAGTGCAACACTGATTCGTGTTAGCAATTTTTTCAAGTAGATTTACTCACATGTTATTTCTGTTAGTGATATGGAAAAACTAGAGGCTGAAATAGCTGAGTGTGACCATGTATATTTGCATTACAACTTTTTTGAGAGTGACCATGTATTTAGATTTATGACTTCAAATTCTCACTCATTCCTTTTGCATGGTAAAGCAAATGCTTTAGTTGTGATTGCACAACAAAAAAAGAAGAGAGGAAGGGGTCCCACTGAATTAAGGAAGATATATGATAGAGACAAACCTAAACAAAAAGTTGAACTAAATGAGTTTGGTCAGCATGTTGGTAGCAATGGTAAAAAAATTGCTAATTTCATTGGAAATTGGTAAGGAAGCAATTGTCCGTGCTAATTGAGGACTGGAGATATTTTGATCCCAAGTTAAAGTTAAAGCTATGGGATGACATAAAGGTTGTTTAGATTGTCAAAATATTTTTTCCTATAGTCTCTATTCTGAAGGAAATATGCCCTAGAGGAAATAATAAAGTTGTTATTTATATTTCCTTATATCATGAAAAATGTTTATTATTATACATGCTAGAATAGTATTAACCGGAAACTGGGTACATGTGTGAATACATAGACAAACTGAGTGTCACTAGGATGCCTCTACTTGACGAGCTCGTTAATCAAAGATGGTTAAGTTTCCTAACCATAGACATGAGTTGTCATTTGATTAACGGGATCACATCATTCAAAAATGATGTGATTGACTTGACCCATCTGTTAGCTTAGCACGGTGATCGTTTAGTTTGTTGCTATTGATTTCTTCATAACTTATACATGTTCCTATGGCTATGAGATTATGCAACTCTCAAATGCCAGAGGAACACTTAGTTTGCTATCAAACATCACAACATAACTGGGTGACTATAAAGATGCTCTACAGGTGTCCCTGATGGTGTTTGTTGAGTTGGCATAGATCGAGATTAGTATTTGTCACTCCGTGTATCAGAGAGGTATCTCTGGGCCCTCTCGGTAATGCGCATCACAATAAGCCTTGCAAGCAATGTGACTAATGAGTTAGTTACAGGATGTTGTATTACAAAACGAGTAAAGAGACTTGTCAGCAACGAGATTGAATTAGTTATTGAGATACCGACGATCGAATCTCGGGCAAGTAACATACCGATGATAAAGGGAACAACGTATACTATTATGCGGTTTGACCGATAAAGATCTTCGTAGAATATGTAGGAGCCAATATGAGCATCCAGGTTCCGCTATTGGTTATTGACCGGAGATGAGTCTTGGTCATGTCTACATAGTTCTCGAACCTGTAGGGTCCACACGCTTCACGTTCAATGACTTTCGGTATTATGAATTTATGTGTTTTGATGTACCGAAGGTAGTTCGGAGTCCCGGATGTGATCACGGACATGCCAAAAGAGTCTCGAAATAGTCGAGACATAAAGATCGATATATTGGAAGGCTGTGTTTGGACATCGGAATTGTTCCGGATGAGTTCTGGCATTTACCGGAGTACCGGGGGGTTACCGGAACCCCCCGGGGAGTCAACGGGCCTTATTGGGCCTTAGTGGGAGAGAGCAGGAGGTGGCCAAGGTGGGCCCCCCAAGCCCAGTCTGAATTGGGAGGGGGGCCGGCCCCCTTTCCTTCTCTCCCTCTCCCCTTCCTTCTTCTCCTAGTCCAACTAGGGAAGGGGGAAACATACTCCTACTGGGAGTAGGACTCCCCCCTTGGGCGCGCCATGAGAGGGCCGGCCCTCCCTTCCTCCACTCCTTTATATACGAGGGAGCGGGCACCCCATAGACACACAAGTTAATTTCTTAGCCATGTGCGGTGCCCCCCTCCACAGATTCCACCTTGGTCATATCGTTATAGTTCTTAGGCAAAGCCCTGCGTCGGTAACTTCATCATCACCGTCATCACGCCATCGTGCTAACGAAACTCTCCCTCGGCCTCAACTAGATCAAGAGTACGAGGGACGTCACTGAGCTGAACGTGTGCAGATCGCGGAGGTGTCGTGCATTCGGTACTTGATCGGTTGGATCATGAAGATGTTCGACTATATCAACCGCGTTTCATAACGCTTCTGCTTTTAGTCTACGAGGGTACATAGAAATACTCTTCCCCTCTCGTTGCTATGCATCTCCTAGATAGATCTTGCGTGATCGTAGAATTTTTTTTGAAATACCGTGTTCCCCAACAGTGGCATCAGAGCCAGGTCTATGCGTAGATGTTATATGCACGAGTAGAACACAAAGGAGTTGTGGGCGTGAGTATATACATATTGCTTGCCGTCACTAGTTGATTATTGATTCAGCGGTATTGTTGGATGAAGTGGCTCAGACAGACCTTAAGCGTACGCTTACGCGAGACTGGTTCTACCGACGTGCTTCGCACACAGGTGGCTAGTGGGTGTCTGTTTCTCCAACTTTAGTTGAATCGGTTTCAATGAGCAGGCTTCTTTCTAAATATCAAAAAGCAATCACTATACTACGTTGTGGTTATGATGCGTAGGTAATAACGGTTCTTGCTAGAAGCCCGTAGCAGCCACGTAAAACTTGCAACAACAAAGTAGAGGACGTCTGACTTGTTTTTGAAGGGCATGTTGTGATGTGATATGGTCAAGATGTGATTATATAAATTGTTGTATGAGATGATCATGTTTTGTAAAACAGTTATCGACAACTGGCAAGAGCCATAAGGTTGTCACTTTAGTGTATGAAATGCAATCGCCATGTAAGTGATATACTTTATCACTAAGCGGTAGCAATAGTCGTAGAAGCAATAGTTGGCGAGATGACAACAATGCTTCGATGGAGATCAAGGTGTCAAGCCGTTGACGATGGTGATCATGACGGTGCTTTGGAGATGGAGATCAAAAGCACAAGATGATGATGGCCATAGCATATCACTTATATATTTGATTGCATGTGATGTTTATCCTTTATGCATCTTATTTTGCTTAGTTCGTCGGTAGCATTATAAGATGATATCTCACTAAATTTCAAGGTACAAGTGTTCTCCCTGAGTATGCACCGTTGCTACAGTTCGTCGTGCCGAGACACCACGGGATCTACGTTCACATACAACGGGTGCAAGCCAGTTTTGCACACGCAGAATACTATTGTTAAACTTGATGATCCTAGCATATGCAGATATGGCCTCGGAACACTAAGACCGAAAGGTCAAGCGTGAATCATATAGTAGATATGATCAACATAGTGATGTTCACCATTGAAAACTACTCCATCTACTTAATTTATCATGAACTTAGTACTTGATAGTATTTTGCATGTCTATGTTGTTGTAGATAGATGGCCCGTGTTGTTGATCCATTGAATTTTAATGCGTTCCTAGAGAAAGTTAAGTTGAAAGATGATGGTAGCAACTACACGGACTAGATCTGTAACTTGAGGATTATCCTCATTGATGCACAGAAGAATTACGTCCTGGAAGCACCGTTGGGTTACAAGCCAGCTACAGATGCTGCTGACAA
This sequence comes from Triticum dicoccoides, assembly GCF_002162155.2. Classification (NCBI taxonomy): domain Eukaryota; kingdom Viridiplantae; phylum Streptophyta; class Magnoliopsida; order Poales; family Poaceae; genus Triticum; species Triticum dicoccoides. The sequence continues at coordinate 666,651,761 of NC_041388.1, read as the reverse complement.
CGATAAGAACGTCTGGCAGAGCAAAGCTGATGACTACTCAATAGTTCTGTGTCAGAGTAATGGGCTACGGGTAGGCTAACCCAGGCCCAGAACCTTTCAAGACATCGGGGCAGGCTGCACCCCTCAAGACCCAGGACGAAGAGCCACCTTCTGAGAGTCGACGGCAAGGCGGACGACTGCCCACTCGCGGTCGAGCCCAGGGCGACTTCAGGATGAGCCGACTCCTGACTGGCGACTTCCAGAGAAGCCGGCCATGGGGAGTCGGCCCGCGACGCCAACAACCCCCATGCCCTCATAAAGAGGTACGGGACGGGGACTGGCCACAGTAAGGTCCACTCCCACCCTTTTCCAAGGGCAGGCGTGGCCAGAGAACGCCGTACCCGCGGAAATCTCCGCCCGGCGCAACACTGTTGCCATGCCGGCCCTAACGTCAGCCCCAGTGGGCAGAGTCCTGTGGCCACGACAGCCTGCTGGTACGACCCAGGGACGACGGGTCCCACCAGTCGGCGGGCGTACGGAAGACGGCGAGAGCGCCACCAGTCGGCCGAGTTGGGAGTCAGCCCCAGGAGTCGGCCGGCCCCTCCCACGGGCCCCACGCGTCATTAACCAGATGCGACAGGGAGTGGCCACAGCGATCGCCCGCCAGACGACGGAGCTGTCGCCACGACCCCATGACCGAGCCCACGTCATTAGAGGCACGGATAGAGTAATCTACAGCCGGCAAGACCCGCCCGCGGCGGACGCGGCCTGTCGGCTCCGTACCGAGCCAGTCGGCGGGGCCCACCAGTCGGTGGGCCCCAGGAGTCGGCGGATAAGACGGCGGCCAGAGAGACTGACGGTTAGGCCCGCGTCCAGCCGGATTACCATTGTACCCCTGGGGTAGGCCTATAAAACCCCGTGGGGCACCCATGCAAAGGGTTGGAATCCATTAGCATTAGACCAGATCATATAGGAAGGAGAGAGCTAGCCTTGCCTTCTCCTACCTCCAAGAAACAGCTCAAGGAGCAACCGTCTACACACTTTGCCATAGTGATCATGCGGAGACCCCGCAGAGCAGCAGTAGGGGTATTATCTCCATGGAGAGCCCCAAAGCTGGGTAAGATTCGCCAGCGTGCATGCCTTCGCCTTATCCCGTTTCCAGGCACCGGCGACGTTCTACTCGCCCCCACCATGATCAGCCATCCTTTGGCATATGTCGCACCCAACCCCCAACATTTGGCGCCCACCGTTGGGCCTGGTGCACCGTCGTTCGGAGACCTGCTCTGCACGGGAACCCATTTCCTCCCTGGCGAGCGCAGCCAGCCCGGCACGCCATATGGAGTTTGCACCGACGCGCTGCACGGCGTTGAGATCGCCTGCGCAGCCAGCTGCCTCGCCGATCTTGTCGGCGAGGTTCGCCTCTCCGACGAGCCTGCATCCGACGCAGGCACGGGCGGCCCTGAGAGCCTCCTCGCGGGCCTCCTTGACCAACTCCACGTCGCCGGCAAGCCTGTCGTGGACTTGGAGTCTGTAGGCTCCTCCGACCTGATGCTGGTCGACTCCGACACCGTGTCGCTTGACGCGTTCCCCACCAACGTGGTGGTCTACGATGAGCCGCTCCCTCGCGCGAAGAGAGACAGAAGCACCGTCACAGAGGTGCTCGTCATCGGTCATGACGAGCCTCCCGGCGGAGGAGCGCATGACCCACTTGGCGCAGCACTGCAAGACCTGACCGCGCCCATTCCGGAAGATGCTGACGCGGAGACGTTGGAGGCGCGCCCCCTTCAGCTCGTCGAAGGCGCGAAGAAGCTGGCTAGCATGAGACGCTTGTCAGAAGCCTACCAGCGTGAGATGGATCGCGTTGTAGGTGGCTCACCAGCCCCAACTGGGCCCAGCCACCTAGGTGTGGTCCAGCAGCGTGGCGTGGTAATCGCCAACCTATTCGGGGCAAATCGCCCTGTGTACGCCACGCCTGCAGAGAACATTCGAGCCGCCCAGGCGGCGGCGGACGAGCTAGACAACTTCGAGGGTGAAGAGCGCCGCCTGATGACGGAGCGAGTCCAGCGGCTCCTCGACGCGGCTGCCGTGCAGAACGAGGCCGGCTGTCGCATAGAGGCGCCGCAACGACAAAACGACGACCCGCCTCCACGCCGAGACCAAGGCGCGATGTCTTGGACGCCGACTGGTGGCGCCCGAGGAAGGAAAGACAAGGATCCGGCTGTCAGCCGCAGTCGGACTCGCATTACCATAGAGCGCGACCAAGACGGCCGCCCAAGGGCAGTAGAACAACTGGACGACTGTCCGCCTCCTCCTCCTCGCAAGGAAAGGCGAGTCTCCCCGCTGCCTGTTGACCATCCGACTCTCGGCGACCGCCTTGGCGCCGAGAGGGAGTCAGAGAAAACGACGCCCGCCACTGGATCGACCGACTTCACTGATCCCTGGCGCTGGAAGAAGAAGACGAGTTGGGTCCGCCTTGTTTCGGGCCCCGCATTCGAGACGAGCCCTTTCCCAAAGGGTTCACGCTCCCAAGAGACATGCCCAAGTACACTGGCTCCATGAAGCCAGAGGACTGGCTGGTTGACTACTCCACGGCAGTCAACATAGCGAACGGCAACAAGCGCGTTGCCATAAAATACGTTCCGGTCATGCTCCAGGGCACACCCGGACATGGCTGAACAGCTTGAAGCCCCGCAGCAACAACAGCTGGGTCGACTTCACCGATGCATTGTCCGGATGGCCGGACTATACCTTCAGCCGGACTCCTGGACTATGAAGATACAAGATTGAAGACTTCATCCCGTGTCCGGAAGGGACTTTCCTTGGCGTGGAAGGCAAGCTTGGCGATACGGATATGTAGATCTCCTACCATTGTAACCAACTTTGTGTAACCCTAACCCTCTCCGGTGTCTATATAAACCGGAGGGTTTTAGTTCGTAGGACGACATACAGAACAATCATAGCATAGGCTAGCTTCTAGGGTTTAGCCTCTCCGATCTCGTGGTAGATCTACTCTTGTACTACCCATATCATCAATATTAATCAAGCAGGACGTAGGGTTTTACCTCCATCAAGAGGGCCCGAACCTGGGTAAAACTTCGTGTCCCCTGCCTCCTGTTACCATCCAGCCTAGACGCACAGTTCGGGACCCCCTACCCGAGATCCGCCGGTTTTGACACCGACATTGGTGCTTTCATTGAGAGTTCCTCTATGTCATCGCCGTTAGGCTTGATGGCTCCTACGATCATCAATAGTGATGCAGTCCAGTGTGAGACCTTCCTTCCTGGACAGATCTTCGTCTTTGGCGGCTTCGCACTGCGGGCCAATTCACTTGGCCATCTGGAGCAGATCGAAAGCTATGCCCCTGGCCGTCAGGTCAGATTTGGAAGTTTAAACTACACGGCTGACATCCGCGGGGACTTGATCTTCGACGGATTCGAGCCACTGCCCAGCGCGCCGCACTGTCACGACGAGCATGATCTAGCTCTGCCGCCGAACAGTGCCTTTGAGGCCGCACCCGCATCGGCTTCGACCCTTAATTCGAAGCCAACTGCGCCGATCGAGGATGGGTGGTTGGACGCCGTCTCGGGGGCTGCGATCCCAACGGGGATCAAGCCGAACACCAGCTCCGCACTCCGCGAGACTCGTGACTCCAAGGAGCCGGAATCCTCTCAGGACTCCAAACCCTCCGCGCCCCTGCCGATCGAATCCGATTGGGCGCCGATCATGGAGTTTACTGCCACGGACATCTTTCATCACTTGCCTTTCAGCGATATTTTGAAGACACTAAAGTCTCTCTCTTTATCAGGAGAGCCCTGGCCGGACAACGGTCAGCAAGCTTGGGATACGGACGATGAAGAAATTCAAAGCCCACCCACCACCCACTTTGTAGCCACTATCGATGATTTAACCGACATGCTCGACTTCGACTCCGAAGACATCGACGGTATGGACGACGATGAAGGAGACGATGACGAACCAGCGCCTATTGGGCCCTGGAAAGCCACCTCATCATATGACGTATACATGGTGGACGCACCAAAAGATGACGACGAGGAGCGGAAGGACGCACCGAAGGCTTGTTCCCTCGAAAAGCAGTCAAGGCGGCAACGCAAGCGCCGCCCCAAATCCCGCCTCGACAGAAATAACGATCACACAGACCCAGCGCTGGAGCAGGGCGAACCACTTCCGGACAATGGAAATCCGGATAATCAAACCGAACATACAAATTCTATCAAGGATAATGGTCCGGACGACATAACGCCGGACAGGCACCCGGAGCAGCAGAATGCCCGTAAAAGGCTTGTTGCCATCGCGAGGAGTCTTAAAAAGCAGAAGCAAAGGCTCAAGGCTGCGCAAGACACACTCCAAATCAGATGGAGTAAAATACTCAACACAGCAGCGAGGTACGACGACAATCGCCCCTCCAAGAGCTACCCAAAGCGGAAGCTGCTACCTGGATTAGATGAGGAGGCCTCAGACCCCCCACAACCAAATATCAAAGCAGCCACCTGGCCGGATAGACGACCCCTCTACCAACACAGAGCGGCATACAATGCCACTCACAATACAACACGCGACCCATGCGAGGGCTCGCACCCAAAGGACAGCGCAACAAGATCCATCTATGGACCACGCAAGCGCACCCCACCATACAATGCAACACAACAAACATCCGAACAACGCGGTACACCTAGCTACAGGGGTGCCGCACACCCCCTATGTTTCACCGATGAGGTGCTGGACCATGAATTTCCAGAGGGATTCAAACCCGTAAGCATAGAGACATACGACGGAACAACAGACCCTGGGGTCTCGATTGAGGACTACATCCTTCATATCCATATGGCTCGAGGAGATGATATCCACGCCATCAAGTACTTACCCCTCAAGCCCAAAGGGCCAGCTCATCACTGGCTTAAAGGCCTCTCCGAAAGCTCCATTGGAAGTTGGGAACAGCTCGAAGACGCCTTTCGGGCAAATTTTCAAGGGACTTATGTCCGACCTCTGGATGCGGACGATTTGAGTCATATAACTCAACAGCCCGGAGAGTCAGCCCGAAAGCTTTGGAACAGGTTTCTTACTAAAAAGAACCAGATTGTCGATTGTCCGGACGCCGAAGCCTTGGTAGCTTTTAAGCATAGCGTCCGTGATGAATGGCTCGCCAGACACCTCGGCCAAAATAAGCCGAGAACGATGGCCGCATTAACAAGCCTCATGACCCGCTTTTGCGCGGGTGAGGACAGCTGGCTAGCCAGATGCAGCACCAGCGACCCCAGTACATCTGAAGTTAGAGATGGAAATGGGAAATCACGGCACAACAGCAATAAAAAACACCGGAATAAAGAAGACGGCATGAAGGGCACGGCAGTAAACGCCGGATTCAAAAGCTCTCGGCCAGGTCAAAAGCCGCACTCTAAAGGCACCAGGGATGAACCGTCCAGCCTCAACAAAATTCTGGACCAAGTATGTCAGATCCATAGTACCCCTGGTAAACCTGCTAATCATACCCACAGAGAATGTTGGGTCTTCAAGCAGTCCGGCAAGCTCAACGCTGTACACAAGGGGGAGGATACACCAAGTGAAGACGAGGACGAGCCTCCCAAGCAAGACACTGGGGAACAAAAGAAATTTCCACCAGAAGTCAAAACAGTAAATGTGTTACACGTGATCAAGGGAAAAAACAACGCGGCACTCCCAGGAAAATATACCCAAGTGCCTGTCACCGCGAAGTCCTGCCACTGGTCGTCTCAACCGATCACTTTCGACCATCGCGCTTACTCTGCAGGTATCCAACGCACAGGATGGGCTGCCCTGGTATTAGACCCAGTAATTGGCGGATATCACTTCACACGAGTCTTGATGGACGGTGGCAGCAATCTAAACCTAATATATCAGGATACAATCCGCGGGATGGGGTTAGACAAACAAAAATTCGCCATAGCAATACTACCTTTAAAGGAGTAACGCCAGGCCCAGGGGCTTGTTGTACGGGCTCCCTCCTACTACAAGTTATATTCGGCTCCCCCGGTAACTTCCCTCGCGAGCATTTAACCTTCCACATCGCTCCATTCCAAAGTGGCTATCAAGCATTGCTCGGACGCGAAGCTTTCGCTCGCTTTAATGCAATACCACACTACTCCTCCCTCACACTCAAGATGCCCGGTCCACGTGGCATCATTTCAGTGAACGGAAATATCAAGCGATCTCTGCGCGCCGAAGAGAGTGCGGCTGCCTTGGCAGCCGCACACTAAAGGCGCCCGGACTAGCGAAAGCATCCAATAGGTCGTCAAGACCTCAGACACAACTAATCAAGTTCGGCGCCGCTATTTATACTGAATAAATGGTCACACCCCTGTTTGTCAGTACAATGGCCTCAATGCGCGTAGACAAGTCACAATTTCTTCTCATCTTGAATTATACATGGTTTCTTTAAAAACTATCTTTTTGCACGACAACTTTTTCACCTAAATTCCTCTCTTTTACAGACAATCATCATGCTACACCCGTCCAGGATACGGCACAATGGAGACACAGGCGCAGACGTGCAGCAAGGACCCGCTCCAAGGATTCTTTTTAGATTAAGACCCTGCATAAACCTTTTTTACTGTCTCTTGTTGATACATATCCACCGTTGAGAAGGATGCTGACGTCTTGGCATGTGGCCACGCCAGAACAATGCATGTACCTGGATACAAGGGGCTTCTTACAAAGGCCATTATTTAGGCCCGGTTTATACCACAAAGACCGAATACCTTAGGGAGTGTTCGGCGTCGCGAGTTTGGCCCTATATGCATCAGCTCCGAATCATTGTCTTTGGTCAAATGTTGGGTTTGCCCAGCTCCTGTGTTTTGGTGCCTTACGTTCTGCTTTACCGGCTAAGGTAGCACCAGGAGAACTACTACGATTGTGCCATGGTTCATCCAGACGAGCACCTCAGTAGAGAAAGCCGAAAACTGACTGTCATGATATAGCGTGAGACTCGTCAACCACTCGATGACCTGTTGGAATGTTAGAATTCCTCCGCCTTAACGAAGGTCCATTTCCCGGCCAGGCATGTACACACCCCGGGATCGGGAGAGTGCGAAGCCACCAGGGGCTATCTAGTAGCCCCACTGTCAAACTCCTATGGCTAAGTGAAAGTGCTAAAGCATTATAGTCCGATTGCCTCGCTCGCTCCGCTATCACCTCCTTAATAGGACCAAGATGTTGGGTTCAGTGTGAACGTGTGTTTTTTGCGAGCACCTCCGCATTATATGCGTGGGGGTTGAAGCCGACAGCTGCAATCTTTTAGGTTATACACATGTATACATAAACGGCCGCCCAGGAGGCATCATATTACTTTCAGGCAAAAGTATAAAAATAGCCTTATAAAAATTTATAAAAGCAATTTGCTTACAATGAGATTACATATCACTCAAACATAATATTTTTTGAGCACTGGGTCTCTATCAAATGAGCACCCTCAAGAACTTCTTCAAAGTAGTGCTCAGCAGCCATTCGACCTATGGCCGAATCCCGCGCTGCAACAGTGGTAGCATCCATCTCCGCCCAGTATGCTTTAACACGGGCCAAGGCCATCCATGAGCCCTCTATGCACGCCAACCTCTTCATCGCATTAATGTGCGGCACCACGTCAAGGAACTACTGCACCAAGCTGAAATAGTTGTTCGGTTTTGGCCTTTCCGGCCATAGCTGATCCACGACAGACCTCATGGCGAGTCCGGACAACCTATTCAGTTCGGCCCATTCGGCTAATTGGTCAGTCAATGAAAGCGGACACTCCGGAGAATGGAATTGTGTCCAAAAAACAGCTGGTCCACTTCACGGTCCGTCTGACCCTGGAAGTACTTGGCCGCATTGGCAGCGCTCGCCGCCAAATCCATATACACATCCTCCGAACTCCACAGCCGATCCAGAGAGGCATACCGTGGATGTCCGAACTTCCTCCGCAACATAAAGGATTTCCTAGCTACAATATCCCCGGCTTCCTGCAGCTCCTCCTTCTTCGCCCCTCATAGCAGAGCGGATGTATTTTCTCGTCGCAGCAGCCTTCTCAAGGTCTGATGTCTTCGCTAGGTTTTCCTTTTCAAGAACCTGACCACGGTCGGTGGCGGCTTTTAATTCTATGGCCATCTTGGCCATCTTATCTCGGCTCTCGCCATGCGCGGCCTTCTCGGCTTTCAACTCTTTGGCCACCTTCAAAGCAGCCGCATTACCAAACCTTGCTTGTTCCTTGGCTCGGGCAAGTTCTCCCCGCAAGGCTTCAATAGTGGCAGCTCCATCTGCAGTCACAACATATTAAAGATATTGGCATCATGCTGCTCTTACTATATGGCGTTTACCAGATAATGACACTTACCCTGTGCCTCGTCAAGCCTTTTGTTAACAAGCTCGATGTCGGCGTCTGCCGCATCCAACTGCCGTTTTAAATGGGCAAACTCGCTAGTCCGGCTAGCCACCTGAGCTTCCATCACCTGCACATAGAGGCAGTATGGTTATTACCTGGGAATATGATCCTCTGTTCATCGTCGTTTCCGACAACAACCAGAGTCTCAGGGGCTACTATCTACACAGGGCACACCTAGCATGTGCAGGACTATCATACATTATTTTACGTACCTCAAAGCCTGTCAGTAGACTCATAAAAGCTTCATGCAATCTGCTTTCGGCGGACGAGATTCTCTCCATCACCGTATTCATCAGGACACGGTGTTCATCTGAGATGGCCGCTCGCCCCACCAACTCCCTCAGAACATCCGATCACACACCAGACTATGTGGGACTCTTTTGTCCGCTCTCTTCGGGAGCCGGACACTGGGAGCTTCGGGGGTCAATGGGATTATCTTCTGGCCTCACCGGACTCGGAGAGGCCCTCCGCGACGACACTTCGGGGTCACCCGCTTCCGGAGCGGAGGAGTCCGGAGGAGGCATTTCGCTCTCCATCATCTCTGGAAGAAGATCCCCGAAGACGAGCTCATTTGCGAGGGGCTAAGGCCCGAACTGCAAAGATATATGCGGAGGTTATTTTCTCAGAAGAAAAAGATGGCATACCTGTACTATTAAAGTATTTCGGGTCACTTACGACTCGCTGGAGAATTGATCCCCCCGTGGACTTTGTGCGGCAAAAGCACCCCCAAGGTAGGACCCTCTGTGGGAGACTTCTTCTCCCGTTTGGAAGCTTCGGCTTCCGAATCACCGGGCGCAGTCCTTTTCCTCCTCCGGTCGTCTTCCTTCATGGAGACGCTCGCTCCCTCGGTTAGAATGGGCAGCGTTGGGGGCCCGCGTCCGCCCGTATTATCCTCCCCAGTATCTTCCTTCAAGGGCTCCAGGCAAGGTGCGACCTGGAGCATCTTTTCCAATACCAGATTGTCCAAACCCTTAGGGAGGGGGGCCGAACACCGAATCAACTTCGCCTTTGTTAGCCAGTCCTGGTCAAAAAGAGAACTCTCAGAAATAACTTCGTAACAAATGAGAGATAGTATGTTCGGCCGGAAGATTCCTTACCTGTTCGGCGGCGCGGTTACTGCTCAGGCCCACGTCCTCGGTGATTTCCAGACACTCTAGCTGAGGTCCGAAGAATGACTTGTACATCTCCTCGTGCGTCAGGCCGAGGAAATTTTGAATGACACACGGTCCCTCTGGATTGAACTCCCACAAGCGAAGGGGCCGGCGTATGCAAGGCTGGACTTGACGAACCAGCAGAACTTGTATTACCGCAACCAAACTAAAATCTCCATTGAAGAGATCTCGAATGCGGCTTTGCAGTATAGGCACGTCCTTGGCTGGACCCCAGCTCAGACCTCTGCTGATCCATGACATCAGTTGTGGTGGAGGGCCCGAGCGGAAAACAGGGGCGGCCGCCCACTTGGCACTTCTAGGAGCCGTGATGTAGAACCACTAATGTTGCCACAATTAAGACGCCTCTGGAATGGAACCTTTGGGCCATGGAGCTCCCGTCATCTTGCATATTGAGGCACCTCCACACGCTGCATTTTGCCCCTCGATCATCTTCGGCTTTACTTCAAAGGTCTTGAGCCACAGGCCAAAGTGAGGGGTAACCCGGAGGAAGGCCTCGCACACGACAATAAATGTCATGATATGAAGAAAGGAGTCCGGAGCTAGATCATGGAAATCTAGCCCGTAATAAAACATCAAACCCCTGACGAAAGGATCCAGAGCAAGGCCTAGACCTCAGAGGAAGTGGGAGACGAACACGACATTCTCGTTGGGTTCGGGGGAGGGGATGGCCTGCCCTCGGGCAGGCAGCCGATGCAAAACCTCGGCGGTCAGATATCTGGCATCCCTCAACTTTTTGATGTCTTCTTCCATGACGGAGGAAGGCACCCATCGGCTTTGAAGGCTAGATCCGGACATGATTGAAGGTTCGGAGCACCTGACCTGAACTTTGGGTGTTTGAGCCTGAGGTGGGGGAAGGATTCGATTGAGCATGAGAGGGGAAAAATAAAAGCCTTGTCCCTTTATAAAGAAGGTGAATATCAAGCGTCCTCTCCGTGGCCATTTGGACTTGCCTATAGTCTAGGAGTCCTAGAAGCGGTTGGGTTACCCACGACCGTATTGATGAGAATCCCGGAATAAGGGGACACGATCTCTGCTTCGACGAGACGTGCCAAGGAAACCGCCTCGCATGACACGCTGAGGTGGGACAATAAAACGATTCGAATAAAGGCTTGGCCGTGGTGCGATGTCACACTATGGAATACGTCAGCAGATCGGATTTGTGTAAATATTATTCTATCTATGGCAATATGTGGAAACCTATTTTGCAGAGCCGGACACTATCTTTGTGTTCAAAATATTCTATGAAGTACTTGGAGGAGGAACCCGCCTTGCAATGCCGAAGACAATCTGCATGCCGGACTCGTCGTCATTGAAGCCTGGTTCAGGGGCTACTGAGGGAGTCCTGGATTAGGGGGTGTCCGGATGGCCGGACTATACCTTCAGCCGGACTCCTGGACTATGAAGATACAAGATTCAAGACTTTGTCCCGTGTCCGGAAGGGACTTTCCTTGGCGTGGAAAGCAAGCTTGGCGATACGGATATGTAGATCACCTACCATTGTAACCGACTTTGTGTAACCCTAACCCTCTCCGGTGTCTATATAAACCGGAGGGTTTTAGTCCGTAGGACGACATACAGAACAATCATACCATAGGCTAGCTTCTAGGGTTTAGCCTCTCCGATCTCATGGGAGATCTACTCTTGTACTACCCATATCATCAATATTAATCAAGCAGGACGTAGGGTTTTACCTCCATCAAGAGGGCCCGAACCTGGGTAAAACTTCGTGTCCCTTGCCTCCTATTACCATCCGGCCTAGACGGACAGTTCGGGACCCCCTACCCGAGATCCGCCGGTTTTGACACCGACACACGTACAAGCATCCTCCCAAACCTCACCAGCTTTCCTTGTGCGTGCAAGGCCCCAACGAGTCGACTCGCGACTACCTCATGCGTTGGGACGAGCTCCGGAACTCTTGTGAGGGCATGCACGAGGTGCAGGCTATCGAGTACTTCACCGCCGGGTGCAGAGAAGGCACCCTCCTCAAGCACAAGCTCCTTTGCGACGAGCCAGAAACCCTCGACGAGCTGCTGATCATAGCAGACAAGTATGTCATGGCCGACTCCTCCATGAAGGCGAAGATTTAAGTTAGTGCGACTGGCAAAGTGGCCCCTTAGGCTCCTAGAACTCCGGCTGGAGATGCCAGTCGGCCACAGCAGCCAAGCGACCACAAGCGCAAGGCCCCGCAGCCGGCTTCCAGCAGCCAGCAGGTGGCGACAGTTGAAGACCAGCAGCCAGATGGGCAGCCTCCACCCAAGCGACAGAAAGGCGGCAAGCCCAACTGGTTGCCGGCTTTCTCATACGAGCAGACTCTGGATGGTCCTTGCAAGTTCCACAACAGCGCGAAGCCGTCGAATCACACCACCCGGAAGTGCCACTGGCTCACTAGGATCGCCAAAGGAGACGGCCTCCTGCCTCCCCCGCCTGCTGGGCAGCAGCCTCTGCCTCCGCCCCAGCAGTCACTACTAGGAAATTGGCTAATAATGGCGCACCAGTTTTGCCTACTAATGGCACATCACTGGTGCGCCATTAGTATCACGCCACTAGTATTTTTTACTAATGGCGCACCACTGGTGCGCCATTAGTACAGACCACGGTGCGCCATTAGTATAGGCCACTAGTGCGCCATTAGTATTTTTGAATTTTGAAGGCGGGAAAATAGTAGTGGCGCATCGTTTAACCCTCACCGTGCACCATTGCTATTTTTGAATTTTGAATTTGGATCTGGATCGTGATTTTTTTTTGCCCATTTTTTGCTCGTGTTTTGGCACGATATTATTTCAAATTTTGTTCTTGTTTTTGGATCTTGTACGTTCTTTTATCATGTTCTTTTGCCGGAGAGGAGTTCGCTGGAGAGGAGGAGGAGGAGGTCACGGGAGAGGCCCTCGCCTACATCGCCGGAGAGGAGGAGGAGGAGTTTGCCGGAGAGGAGGAGGAGGAGGTCGCCAGAGAGGAGTTCACCGAAGCATCGGAGAGGAGGAAGGAGAAACCATGAGGGGATGGGAGGAGCTCACGGGAGAGGAGGAAGGAGAAACCGTGAGGGGAGGGGAGGGGAGGAGAGGAGGGAGGAGGAGGTCGCCGGAGAGGAGGAGGTCGCCGGAGAGGAGGAGGAGGTCGCCGGAGAGGAGGAGGGTAGTATGGTGGAGGAGAGAAGGGAAGATGGAGTGGAGGCGAGGAGGAGATGGAGTGGAGGAGAGGTGGAGTGGAGGAGAAGAATGAAGAGGTAAGGAGGAGAGGACCACGCCTAGCCATATATACGGCATAGTAATGGCGCACCGCAGGCAGGTGCGCCATTACTAACTTTTTTTTATTTTTTTATTTTTTTTTGAATTTTGAACGCGGGAACATACTAATGGCGCACCATGGGCAGGTGCACCATTAGTAACTTTTTTTTATTTTTTTGACTTATTTTGAATTTTGAAGGCGGGAAGATGGTAATGGCGCACCATGCTAGGTGCGCCATTAGTAAGTTTGAATTTTTTTTGAATCTTTTTGCCTCTCCAGATCTTAAAAGCCCCGTATCTTTTTTTCTGTTAGGTTTTTGAGGATTTTGAAAATGTTTAACTGGGTTCCCCCAATTAAATTCGGATGTAAATTTTCGAGTAGATGATTTTTCATATAAAAAACTTTTTCATCCGAGTTCGTACGCAAAAGTTATGCCCATTTTACAAATTCTCGAGAGATTTCGCAAATAAAGTCGAAATTCATATTTGTAAATTTTCACAACAACTAGACCACATATCACATGGGAAACTTATTTTCTTTTATTTTTTTGACATTTCCATCATTT